>NW_023998455.1:6907833-6962969 GCF_014805625.2 Glossina fuscipes
AAAAAAAAAAAAAAAACTCATTCACATGACGCCCCTCTTCTTCTAATGGCGACGTACTTCTTCTTCGCCCTTTTGCATAAATTGTGATTTTTCCATTTTAAGTTCTCCTATTGGCTGTAGCTGACTCGTATAGAGAATTAATTTTTAATGTTCATGTTGATAACTCGGGTCACAACAAAATGATGTTATAAATGCTAAAATGATCCATTGTAAATAACTCGAATGGCATTTTAAGTTATCGCACACACAACCGAAAGCCCACTTCGTTTTATTTAATTTATTTTTTTTTTTTGTTTTTACTCCTTCCTATTTAGTATTAAATTTATGTTGAGTAAATTGCTTTTTAAGTTTATGGAAAACTTTATATGCGCACATGCACTAAGATATGTAGATAAACCATTTTCTTGTCATAAATATTTATTGTTCATAACCGCCTTCTACTCTCCCCATTATTACCGGCAATATCTACCCTTTTAATATATTTCTACATCTTTTTTTTGTTTTTTCGTTACTTTTTCGAGTAAATTTTGGTATCGATAACGGCAGTAGATCAGTTAGTTAGTTGAAAAATGCAAAAACGTTTTGTTTGCTTATAGTAACTAAGCATACACGCCTAAGTGTGTGTGCCTGTGTGTGTGTGTGTGTGTGTGTGTGTGTGCGTTTTCTTGGTTTACACTATCATGTCGAATAACAATTAATTTTTTTTTTTTTGTTGTTCCTTTTTGTTTTTTTATTATTATTTTGTTATTTTATTTTTCATGAAAGTCTATTAAGACTCAAGGTTGCTTTCGCAACACAGGGCGGCCCAACATGACAAAATTACCCCTTCGCATACTATGTACTTATAGATGTATAGATTTATGTTCAGTTTTCTCATGTGATAAATTATACATTTATTCCAAAGCATTTTCATGTCAAAGTGTTGACGTGATTTCATATTCAAAAAAAAAAAAAAAAAAATCAAATAAAAAACTTATTTTTTAAAGTCGAAACTATATACATACATACTATATATATATATATATATATATATATATATATGCATATAAACCTATTGTATAATTTTCTGATAGGCACGATTCGCTCCGATTTCCGTTTCTTCTTTCTTCTTTTTTTTTTTTTTTTGGCAATTTAGTTCTGTTTAATCGATAATAACAATGAGTTTTTTGCTTCTATTTTTTTTTTTGTTTTTTTTATTCATAAGAAAAATAAATTGTTTTATTTCATTTTGAAGGAAAGCATGCACAACGAGTAGCATAAAATTGTTGACTTTTTAGGAAATTTGTTTGGCTTTTCAAGAAATTTGAGAAATTGCGAAGAGTAATAAAAGTAAATTTATGGAGCTTGTACACAATTCCTCCCTCCACCTTTTTTTTATTGGTAATACTAAGTGCCAAGTACAATTTATTGTGTTGCATAAAACTGGGACAAAAAAAAAGCACCGTAATAGAATTGGCAAGAATAATTGTAATCCATATGACTTTTTCGGGAAATTTGGACTGTACTCGACATTGATGGCCGGCCAGAGTCAAGGAAGTAAGAGTCAAGTAACTTTTTAGTGATTTGAAAGACTAATTACCGCCTAAAAGAGAGCGACAGTGATTATCAAAGCAGGCGCGTTGCAGGCGTGTTGCAGCATAGCGAGCCGCATAACATATCCACCACTCCTACTACCCTAAATAGTAAATGGATGAATTGTTGAAGATATTAAATACGACACAAGCACATATCATCGGTATACGATATTTCGATTGAATGAGTCTCTCTTCTTTACACGCATCTAAAACCACTAGACAGTTATAGGCTCCAGATTCATATAAATAGTTGCTTGATATTTCAGAGTGAGACAAAAGGTTACCTAGTTCCTACAAAGACCTACAAAGACTAAAAAAAAGTATTGCCAGACTTTAATTGACATCAATACATTTTCACCTCGGACCCTCCTTACCAGTCATGACAATACGGAGGTCTCAATACGTGTTTGTGTAAATGCTATAAAGTTTCTATCCAAAACTGGGTTTATCGTGTTTGACGGGTTCATATGTGCAAAGAACTTCGCCTAAATAATGGCCAATCATTACTGGTTTGACATCAATGTGAAGGAAGTCATTGCCAGTGCAGATTCTAATAATGGAACCAGCCACCTCTCATTTGGCGGATCTTCCTTTTTGGCTTTACAAAGTTTCTTTATCAACGCCATTGGTTTTCATTACGAACCGCGGTGGAAACGACAGCGTGCAAGTAGTTGATTGTTGGGTATGTCTGAGAACGTACGCAAATCGACATCACCTAAAATGGACTTCTTAAAGGCGCTTGTTGCGAAAAGTCTACGAAAAGAGAAGTAGCGTTCTTGCACTTAAATTTGATTAGCTTTGGCCATGCCATAGAAGATTGAGCAACAAGTTGCCAGATGTCTGCGACCTTTTTAAGAAAATGCTGTTTCACTTTGAACAACTTTTGAAACTTCTCCGCAAATCATTTATTTATTTCTTTTTATTTAAAAACGATCGATCACTCAGGGATTGCTCACGAATACGGCCGGAAAAACGAAAAGGTGAAGAAAGAGAATCATATAGAGCGGTAGCTGGCGCCTAGTGGAAGTGGACCCACTCGATAAGCCTTTACTGACTGCGCAGTCCCTACCTACGACCAAGGTAAACTCTACAACTTTCGGATTTGAACCCGCGAACACTAAGTTGTTACTGGCCGTTCTTATCCTCTCATCATTCTTGAGGTTTCTTAGCGTTTTGCTAAACCAAACCAACTTGCAAATAAGAATTGGATATCTATCTTCGAAGCAAGGGCAACGCAAGCAGTTTCGCCTTACACGGCAAGAAATTGTGAGAGGATTGAAATTTTCTCGCTTGGACAGTAGGAACTTACGCTAAGTTTTTTTCGGCAACAGTAGGAGAACTTAAGCTTCCCTAATTTTGTTTACATTCAACGCCGAATCTCTTATGTATGAAAAAATGAAGATTTTAAACTTTTAACTAATGCTTCTCAAGTATTGAGGCTATAGTTCAGGAAAAGTAGTAGAAGCGATGAACAATTTGATGCTTGTATGGTGCACTCATAGACTGTTTTTGCTGATCTTTAAATTTGATTTAATGTAAATGAACAAAGAAAATACCTACAGAACTGGTCTGTTCACCTATTAATCCATCCAACTGTTGTTGCATTGCTTACGCTAGAGCGCCAAGTCCTTTGTCTACATTATACAACATTACTTAATCCGCCAGAGAGATCTATAACTAAGCAGATAGAGGGAGCGAGAGCTAGAAAAGCCCGTATGCCACCATATTTAAGAATATCTTTTGCAACTACGATGTACTGTTTTGAGACTGCGAGTGACAACGATGACCCATAACAGAAATATAATAATGTTTTCCTCATTTTTTATACGCTTCCTCAGAAGCGTGGATAGATATTTGTTTCAAACTGGCAAAGACGTAAACAAACAATTTCAGTACAGATCTGTTAGGCCATTGACAGAGTTCATGAAGTTAGATGAAGTTTTAGAAATATTCCATGAAATATTTAGCATAATATACACTACTTTTCACAACAAAGCAGCATTCGGAGGGTCACTGTAAAATTTTTCTGAAAAACACCAAATGGAACCTGTACATGTTTGAAAGGGTTATTGATCGAGGATTAATGGAAAACTGACTGTATTTTTTCTTCGTATTCGGTATTATCGTTAATTAAACTTTCGCCTTTTCAATCTAACATATGACATAGAAGAAAAGTTTCATCTTAACAAATTTGACGTAATTTTAATATGAAGTTATGTTTTTTGAAAAGAATTTCGGACTCGTATTTTGATTTAACTTCTTTAAAGACTTCGTTTAACAGAGCTCTGTGAATAGCTGAGAAGGAAAACCTCTATTGACAATGGTGTCTTCGCTAAGTAAATTTAAATTTCCCTTTACGCCATTCATCTTCACTTGGTTCTGTGAAGTTTCGTAAAAAACAAAGGCACTACGCAGGGCTAGTCTTCTTAAGTCCTCTGTAGTATTTATATTTTGACCAATTAAAGAGTATGGCAAGCAGGCGACAAGTGTACGGTCACGTTATCTTTTCATTTTGCAAAGTCATTCTCATTACATGGTCGTTTTCGTTTCGATGTCAAGAATTTCGATTTTATTTAAATAAGCAAATCTTCAAAAAACCGCCGACCCATTTTATATTTTCCTAACTAGTTTCTACATGAGTAAGGGCTTTGTTGTTGTTCTTTTAAAAAAGGCGGATTTTAAAGTCCAATAAATAACTATAAACACAACAAAGACAAAATATACTTCCATTGCAATTACATCCCCGATAATTTTTTACAGCTTAACCTAGTCAAGCCACTCTAGTCCGACATCTACCTTGGTGTCATACACTGGCCCTCGGTTGACTACCGAGTGCTTAAAGGTTTTCACGGTACATGCAAAGCACGTCGACTACTTTACCAATTACATCTCAGCCTTCTGCAAACTATGTTATAATTTATTCTATATAGATCTGATTCAATTGTTTCCTGCAAGCATCGCTCCTTGCTTCTGTGAAAATATTATCGAATATTTTCGTAAAAAATTCACACCATAATCGCATGCTTACAAAGGCAAGGTAACTCTAATGTCTCTTCTGTAATATTCCGTAGCCCTTACTCCTATAGATATTGTAACGAAGTAGTAAAATTCACATAATAAAACAAAGAGACAGACGGATATACAATATGTTGTTTATTGCGCACCGCTATCGCTTAGAAGATCTGCAAATAGTTTCGAAAGAATTGTTTTTTATCTTTAGAACACGATAGCCACTGACTCTACCTCCACGATTTTGTAAGTAAACGAAGTTTAGCTTCTCTCGCGAGAGATTTATTAAATTTTAAATAAATGGCAAAGAAAGAGTTCCTGACGTTTTATTGTTATTATTTAAATTTTTCTCCCCACCGTTTGAATATCGTTTATAACGTTGTTCGTTAGTTTAATTGGCTTTCAATAAACTTTTTTGAAGGTAGCGTAAACGTAAAGTGTTTATTAGAGTAAGAGCGAGAGTGCGAGGACTTAAGAGAAACGTACGCAAAGAATGTGTAAAGAGAAAATGAACTCTCAACTAATCGCAACAAATTCGCAGTCAGTGTTGCTAATTTAAATAATTTTCAGAAGATTTTATATGCGAAAAATTTGCGGAGAAAATCTAACTAAGAAAAACGCTTTGCTACCGTAAAAAATGCTCCCAATAAACGAAGAAACTGTTGAAACTGTTCTTGCTTTAAGGAATGGTTTTCCAACTTTAAGCGATTTTCAGATCTCCAGGCTTGGAAGGACGCTTGACTCTTCAAAAATAGTCAATTAAATCTTCTCTTATATTTTACACTAACACAAACTAAAGTCAATATCAAAAAGCAAAAAAAAAAAAAAAACTAAAAGATGTGAAAGGATAGCGAAAGCAAAACAAATTTGATGGAAATGATAAGCATCAGTAGTAGTTGGAAGTGCAACTCAAACCGTTAAACCAGTTTAATGCTGCTCACTGATTAAGACAAGTGATGACGATGCTGAGATTACGATGTTATGCTTAGGAAAAGCAGCACTGTTGACATGTTGTAAAAACCAGTAGCTACACTCCTACACTGATGGTCTCTTCGTTTCCCGCAAACAGATTTTCTGGCTAACCAAAACACAAAATGCCACAAAATTTACCTTAGACCTTCGGCCTTGGTTAGTCTCTTGCTATCTGAGGTAAGTTTTTTGCAAATCTCTAACGGGAAATTTTTAAAAGAGTTCTGTTCTCAATATTCTCAAGTCGAAATTGGTTGAAGTAAAGTCTCGTGCCGCTCAAGAACTTGACTGGGAGGTCAGTCATCATCTGAAATGAACTTGCCTTCACCCGCTCGCCTTGACAGAAATAAGTTAAACTTCAAACCGAATGTCTGCCATAAATCGTTAGAAACCCCTTAGTACTTTATTGATATATAGGTGAGGGAAAGGGTCGTAATGTATAGCAGTAATAGTTCAGTCTATGAGATCATTATTTCGAAAGATTAGTGAAAGACAAAAAGGAAAAGCAAAACAAAAAAAAAAAAGATTGTATTAAAGTATTTTATAGTTTTTTCCTTTTTTTCTTTTTTTTTTTTTTTTTTTTGGTATAGTTTTAAAGTTTTCAAATAAGCTCGGTGTGTGACTGACTCTCTCTCTCTCTTAGGAACATCCGTAGAAGAGGAACGAAAATAATCAAACAAGAAACGAGAGAGCCAAAGTTTGGAGAGCCTAACAAGTAGGCATTAGCACACACAAATATCTTTGAGATATAAACAAAAACAAAAAACCCGGTGGAAACGTATACGAATAAACGAGCATGATTATATTGTAGATATTCCGACACCAATACTTATGCACATATTCACAAACACTTCAGCAAACAGTTATTGTATGTTGTATCCGAAACTCAGTCAGTCTAATGTTAGATACGAACTAATGCAGAACGTTTTGTGCGGAGAGGCTCTTTAACAAAACATTTTACAAAATAATTTTTAATAAAAACAAATACATGTGCATTAAATAATTAATAGAAGAAAATTTTACAATGAAATTTTATAATTGAAATAAAATCAAAAAAAAAAATAAAAAAATTTAAAAAAATATTTAGTTAAAAATAATAAAAATTGTGCGGAATGAAATTTTATTATGGTGTGCAATAGAATGGAAACATAACCAAATGGTTTAAATGTAACGTAAGCAAAAAAAAAAAAAAAAAAAAATTAATAAATAAAAAAAAAAATAAATGAAAAATAATAAAAAAAAAGATTTAAATTAAAAATAAAAGTTCAAATTAAAATTATCAAGATTTTTTTAGAAATTTTTGCATAAAAAAAATTCTTTTCAAATTTCTTCTTTTGCGGTCTCGTGTAATCCAACAATAATTTCCAACAAAAACAACTACAATGATTACACACGGAACAAATAATGAAATGAAATGTTTATTTACTAAAAAATAAGAAGAAAAAACTAAAAATTGCTGTGTTGCGGACTTGAATAATTTCCAAGTAATGTTTTTTCCTCTTTTTTGTTTCTTGTACTTTTTTTTTTTTTTTATTATTCTAATATCCGATAACACATTTTAAAAGTAAAACAGAAGCTTTCCGAAGTACACAGAAAAATAAAATTCATATTTGTAACTTTCAATTAAAGTTCAAAGTCTTATTGAACGAAAGACAACTAAACCTTTCAATAAGAATCGTAAGAGAGCTTCAATCCAATCCATCAAAAGAAAAAACAGAAACTTGTTGGTTAAATGCAATTTATTTGACACGTTTCTATAGCGGCTGCAAATGGAATGAAGGGCCAAAGATCTATAAGGTAGATGAACAGGTCATGGTTTGACATTTTAAGGTAAACGGCCCCTGACTCGAACAATAGGGCTAAGCTGAAGCGCCCCAGACCCCACTAAAGTAAAGTGAGTCAATTAAAAAATGAGAAATGAAGTCCAAGAAGGTTCAGAATTTTTCATAATTCCGTTCCGAACGGATAGATGTCTTTAATTTTTCCTCAGGAGACAAATAAGTCTCGAAACTCGAGCCTGTTTCAATGTTTTCAAAAATATACCAACTAAGAGCATTCGCAAACAATGGTGAGTTTCATAGTAGCAGGCTTTAAAAACGTGAGGACTCGTTCAAGAAGTCGACATGGTTACAATACCAATGTCTTATTTTCGTTATATAAAGTTACTGTAGACTCGTTATCCCTACTGTGAAAATCTGGGAAAAGTGTCAGTCAGCAAATGACTTTGGAAAAAAATTGATTCATATTGAACATCTATGGCGTTAACAAAGCTGGATTTGAAGCTTCCTTAATTCCTATCCGAAGTTCAAGTAACCATCGGCTGCCACAATTTAAGTCAAGGCAAGTGTTAAGAAGCCCGACCATCATGTTGTAAATTTGGGTTCACTTCCCGGAATAGTGAACTAATTCTTCAAATTTAAGTTGCTTGCTATAGTGAGCATAACATTTACCGATCGTGTACACTTGTCTTAGACTATGGTTGCTCGCTTTCTTATATCTCTTCTCCCATTATTCTCTGGCCTTTACCGTCTGACACTTATAGGGGAACGTTTGTTAAGTTAAGTCATCGCAGTCGACGCATAGGGACTAAGTTAATACTTAGGACATTTTCTTTATTAGTGATCGAATCCAAGAAATTACAAAAAAATTACAACTTTTTAGGAGTATTTTGGTCGTTGATCATTTGCAGCGAAGGATTGTTTGAGTTGATTACACAACAAACCTGTTCAAGAGTTTTGTGTGAATGAGATACACGGGAGCCCAAATTTTCTTGCATTTATATATAAAGAAAGCAAGCGAGAACACTTTATCGGGACGCGACCCTGTTTAACACAGTTATTTATATAAGAACTTTTATGAACAACATGTTATATGGGAAGAGGTGGTACAAGTCGTCCCATTCGAGTTCATTCCTAAAGCGTTCATCTTTAAGCCATAGTTGTATTAATTTTCATCAAAATATTTTTTAAAATTACGACCTGTAGCTTGAACGCAAGAAATTAAGACGGACGACAGACAAAAGGACAAGCTTAAAAACACTTTCGAATAAGTATAATAAGAGAAGGTGTAGCTCACATCTTTCTGAGTGTTGCATACATACGCACAAACCTAATATATCCTGATAGGGTATAGTGAGTGGGATTTTAATCGTTGAGTTTTTACTTAAAATATGTAAAAATAATTTTTTTTTTTAATTTTTAAGAAGAAAATAGAGCCCTAATCGCTCCTGCGAAGCAATCCGTTGTTTCCACTTCGTTGCGTCCTACTGTACTATTGTAGTTGAACAACAACAAAACAAAAAAGTTCAAAGCCTAATAAGAATCGCTCGTACAAAATCTAATAAGATCAAATAGATTTTTTCCCACGGAAAAAAAAACAAATCGCTTTGAAAATTGGACAAAGAGGAATCACCAAGAAACGGTCAAATTTATTCTTATCTCTGTGATATCCATCAGGATTGATTGATTTAAACTTTTTTTTTTTTATCGTTGTAAAGCAAATCACAGGAAGAAAACAATGTACATATGCTTAAAATACTTCAATACTGTATAAGAAGCGGTAACTGTATGAGGCTTTCAGAAAATAAAAAACAAAAAATGTATCTAAAGGTAAAATAAACTGATATTCGCACTTTACTAAACCGAATTGCTCGTTTGTGCCGCTTTCTAATACTTCGCTTAACTATTAACGTTTGCTTAATCAAAATTTTTAGTTAAAGACACTTTCACTCTTGTGTGTAGTGGACCTTACCAAAAAAAAAAAAAAAAAAAAAAAAAAAAATATATATAAAAAAAAAGAAAGTAAATAAAGAAAAATTTTTTTTAAGAAAAATGAACAAAACCCAAGTAAAGGTCCCCTTTAACAGCTAATAGTTGAGCGGAGAGGTTTACGACCCATAGATTACATCAGCAAAAGCAACATGCAAGTGTTAATTATGTAATCTTAGCCACTGCTGCAGTCTTCCTGAGCTAATGAATTTAACTAAAATCTCAATTCTTACGACTATGCGCGTGTGTATGCGACAGCTAACGACCTTATTATTATTATTATTATTATTACTATTGTTATTATCGCATTATCTATGAACGTTGAGTTAGTTGAGTTTGGGTGACGACGTTGAACTGCTGAGTTGAAGAAAGTAGGTCTTGAAAAATATTAATCCACGTTGGCTATGATTTGTGGTGGATTTTTTTTTTTTTTTTACTTTTCTTTACTTTTTTTTTTTTTTTGTACGCTTTAAGATCGTAATTGTCGTTCTTGTCTCAAGAAGAGCAAAACAACAAAGATTCTAAAATTTGAAACACTTTAGAAAGAGTTGCGAATATTTTATGGGTAATGTAACCAACAGCGAAAAGATTGAAAACAACTTTTCGTAAGTTTCCAAGCTGTTACCTTCGCGTGTTGTTTTCCTTTGTAGCTAATATGTGCAATTTCCGCGTTAACATTAAGGAAACGAAAAAGGAAAACGACAAAAACGAAAACACAACAAGACAAGAGAAATAAAAAAAAAAAAGAAGAAAAGTACATGAGAAACTTAGCTTAATTTTCATTTGTTTGTCTCGAGCTCCTTTTGTACCTTTGCCAACATAATGCATCTAAATGTTGCTTCAACTTGTCTGTCACTCTATCTTTTCTTTTGATCTCATGAAAATTTTTGTTTTCTGTGTAAAAAAAAAAACGGGAAAAAACAAAAACTAATAAAAAAATTTCTCTGACAGAAACACAAACAACAAAAGCGGAAAAAATTGATCTTGTTCCCACACAAACACATGTTCTCTCCAAAAACAAGTTATGGTTTCTTGTTTCTTTTTTTCTCGTCACTGTTCTGCAAAGCTTTTTACAGGCTTACATAACTCAGTAATGGCTTAGCACAATTCCGCTGCTTTTTCGTTTCTGTTGTTTTCTTTTTTCACTCACTTTATGCTTTTAGAGTTCACCCGCCAAAATATCCAAAAAAAAGAAAAAAAAACCAGAAGTACTTCGTAGTACATGTCAGTCAGCGTGCTAAGCGTTATACGTTGTGTTTGTTTGGTTCGTTTGTTGGACAATTTTTAGTTAAGTTCGAAGTTTACGTTCACTCAGATGCAAGACTTGCTTCTATTGTTGCTGTTTTGTGTTGTTACTGTTGTTGTTGTTGTTATTGTTGTTATAATTACGTTTCGACGCTTATCCACTACCAGAAGACATGGTTACATTAATTTCGGATAACATTTGCAACTTTTAGAAAAACTCCAAGGCAATTAAACGATCAATCAACGCAAAAGGTCTGAGTCATTTCTACCATGTTTCTCTTTATCGCTTCTCTCTTTCAGATAAAAACTTGAAATTGTTACAATTAAAATCAACTTTGAAGAAGAAGCGCTCGATACGAAATTTTATTGAACTGTATGCCATGGAGTTGAAAAGAAAGGATGCATGACGAGCATAGTGGCCTCACTTTTTTCTTTATCAACGCTCTCTACCTCTCATCAGCTTGTTGGGTTCTCAATCGAGGGCTGAAGAGAAACAACAGCTGATACTTTTCCATTGGATTGAGAGTTAGTAAGTGTAGCTAGGAACTTAATCGCATAAACTTTTAATTTTCTTCTTGAACTATAAGTAAACAAGCATATGCTCTTCGCAGCTCTATGCATGGAGACGATGGATAGATACATCCACCTAGGACGAAGAATGATCAGAAAATGTCACAGAAACTGTCCAGTGAATTCTTTCCATTATATTTTTATTTTTTGCCACGTCTTCTCCGGAGGATATTAAAGTTGAGAGGATTATGAACATGAAAACATAAAGAAAATCTTCGGAATGATATGCAAAGAAAGTTGACAAATGCCTGTCGAGTGAAGCCGTCTTAGCTTTCTTTTTCAAAGATCTTTTCAAAACTTTAATTACACTGCTGTAAAGAAGTTAAGACAAATTTTTTCAAGGAGGACTCGAATTTCTTCTATAGGAGATAGATTAAATTTCAGAAATCATTCGTTGTAGTTCTGCATCAAGAGTTTTCTTATTTCTTATTTCGAAATCCGCTTTACAACAGCCAAGTCTTTTCAAAGGTTACTCGATTTTCTTAGCGTTTTCACCCACCCGTCATGGAGGTGCCCGCACACCGTATGATATCCCCGCACGGTTCCTCTTCATTCTTCAATAGCACTGTTCCCCTCTCGCATAACCTACCGGCAGAGAGATCTTCCACTTTCAGTGCGGAAACTCTCCCCTCTGTCCATAGCTACCATCGTGGTGGACGTATCTCGACGAGTATCTTGAAAAAAATAAAAGGAAACTTGAAAGGGACAGCTCCTTATAGCTGGATAGACACAAGTAGTGTTACTTAGGCTAAACAAACACGTAAGCAGTTCACAGCCCAAAGCGATTGAAATAAGTATCTTTATGAATCAGGATTAGAACTCTGCTTGAGAACATTAGTAATGCTTGCTTCCATAATCAAAGTATACAAGTTCATTAACCCATGTATTCTACTTCGCATAAAATTGCAGAATCTGTCTGATGGTTTTGTGTTATAGAGGACCACTTTAGCATGTTGTACGAGCCCGCTCACAATTGTCTTTCAATATTTTATATATATATAGATAGTGTATATAGTCCATGCAGTGTATATAGGTCACCATATCCATAGTAGGTATACTTTGTTTGCTGCTCCTAATCTGCTACTCGTTGCTATTATCTAAATTTGTATTGCCGTTCCATTAGAACGGCGGCCCTTGCCGTTGGTGAAACTTCTTCAGAGTGATTCTATTCTGACTTAACACAGAGTCTACTCTTTGAGTATAAATTTTTTTGCCTGTAGCATGTCGTGCTGCATATCGTATTCGTAAGTTAGATTTAAATCAATGAGACGCTTTTTTATTTCAAAATTATATGGTAGCGAACTTGACGAATAAAATGAAAGTCAGGCGTAAGTGGTGTATCGAAAGCGATAGTGGAGGGCAACAAGCAAAGAGCGGGTAATAGTTTCGTATTCAACAAGTAGATACTGAAGCCTTTGATTTCAACCACTATAGAGCTCTCACATAAAACCTGAGACCATTGTGTTTGTTTTTTACAAATTTATAAATTTTCAATAAACAAATAGTGAAAAATTTCAATATTTAATAACTTTAAATTTAAGGGGAAAAAAAAAAGGAAAAAAATTATGATTGCGATCAAAAATATTTATTGTTCATTTTTTTATATTTTTTACTGCTTTTCATATATAATTTTCATAATTTTGCAAAATAGCAGAAGTACGGTATGATTGAGCAAAAACGAAAAGATTATAAAAAATTATAAAAAAAAAAAAAAAAATTATAAAAAAAAAAACATGAAATGAAATGAAATTTATGATAAAAATTTCCTATAGTAATAAAAGTTTGATATGGAGCAAAACAACAACCAAACTAAAAATCAAATAATAACAACAAAAACAGTAACAACAGCAAAAGCAACAGCAACAGCACTATTGTGATATTTAAAATGGTTTGAATGAAAATTGGATTGCGATTGTGTGTGCAACAAAAAAAAAAAAACGAAAAAACGTAACAAAAGCAAAGCAAACTAAAAGGAAAAATAAAGCAAGAAAATTTCATGCTCTAAACTATAAATTGCAATAATTTGCAAAAATTTTTAAGTGTGCGGCACACAGACATCGAGCGAAATGGTGTTTAAAACACATTTACCCACATAAATAGTTTTAAGTTCAATTTGCGGTTTAATACACTCCAACCTACTCACTCAGCAATATGTCAACAAGCGAACAAGAAACAAAATTTTACTAAAATTACCTAATAATAGGAAAATAAACCAAAAAAAAAAAAAAAAAGAAAGGAAAAAAAAAGAAATATTTACATTTAATTCTAAAACAATTATTTGGTATTAAAAAAAAAAGTTCAAAAATGTTATGATTTAATAACTTATTGAATCAAATTTCAAAACTGTAAGCGCTTGTTATGCCAACAATTGAAAACAAAAATTTGCTTAGGTAAGACTAATTGTTTTTTTAATATATATATATATATATATGAATAATATATATGTATATATTTATGAATATTTATGAATATTTATGAATATAAATTTAAATATAATTATTATTATATTGAAAAGGCAAAGAGTTACATTTGAGTTCGATTCTTTGATTATTGCAACAAAAAACAAATAAAAGCTTTGAAAGAAGGATTTCAGGGTTTGAGGTTTGTCTTGTTTAGTTTAGGGCAATTAAAGAGCTTGGAGGTTCAGCTTGTTCTTGTCCTCATATAAATCTCATTGAGAAGGCCACACAAAGGCTATACTGCTTAGTTGAGTCGAAAGAAGAGGCGGCTATAAAGTCCGCATTCTCAGGCTTGGTGAGTCCTCCGTCGGGAATGATTTAAAGATTCTTCCCAACCATTACTGCGCCACACATAAGGGAGATATTTCCTGAGTTGGTTTGTTTTATACCACAATGCACGTTTTGTATACCAAAAGGGGCCTTTTGGGCGCATTACATCAAAACCAGAAGGGTGCTTAGGGCTTAAGGCTTCTAATCATTCCCTCTAACCGATAAGGGTATTTTAAATAATATTTAAATGCTTCAGTTAGCCTGAGGGAAATTTCGGAGGGACCCGGCTGCAAGATCGCCCTATATTCAACTGGTCTTTCCCTCCTATATTCAATTCTGACGATCGGTTTGTACATCCTCTATCAGGGTTTCCCCAGACTTCAACCAACGATCAAATATAGTTCGTCATCTTTCGATATATCAATATTATCATGTCCTGCGATTGGATTAAAATCCCGCAATAATTTTAACAACCCCAATAACTTACACATATGTTACACTCCTTGGTCCGAGTCCCAATCGTTCAATCGTATCAAAGCTACAGTAATGAAAGACAACTTGAGCCGACCAGTTCCATAAAAAATTTTTAAATAATGCATTCGAGGTCACCTCGAAGAATTCTCGTAATGTAGGAACTTCTGGGTACGAGGGATGTATCATAAAGAGTTATACCTATTAGAAGTGATACTTTTTAAGGTTTGAGGACAAAGGATGAGAACAACTCAACGTATCAAAGGGAGTTGTGCTTTATTTGACCGCTTACGCTTTGCAGTTATATTGTGACCGAAACGTCGTCCGAACACCCTTGTTAAAGAAGCATCGACGTGCACGATGGCTTCAGCCGTTGAACACTCTGCCCAATATCGGTTGCATTATGTCTGCTATAGCCTCGCAAATGTTCGCTTCTAAATATTCGAAAGTTTATAGCTTGTCAGCATAGATCGACCCCGGCGGTCTAAACAGACAAGTGATGATGGCGACCAAATTCTCTGATGAAAAAACGGTTAGCGCGCACAACTGAACTATTAGTTTAGTAAAATTTGTTCATGATTTCTGATGGGTGATAAGATTACAAATTGTGCTGAATATCTTCACACACATAATCACACGCAAACTGGGAATTATAATTTCAAAAAGTTACGCTCTTCAAGGGGAATCTTTTGTCATCATAACTTTACTTGTAATTTGCTTTATAGCTACAAAGCGAATCTACTCATTTCTCTGTATGTAGGCCCTTTTGAAGTGAACTATGTAAAGCGTGATTACATTCCCTGTCTTTGGATAAAGTTCAACATTTTCTAAAGATATTCCTCTCCTCCCTAAGTAAATCGCTTAGAGAGCACGTTGGCGGATAATTTAGCTCAAAGCTTTCCATCCGCTAAACGAATCTTCTTAAGGAGTATTTTTTTTAAATAATCTCGGAAACCAGATTCAAACTAGTTTGAAGTGATGAACCATTTTGGGAAATCTCACAAAAAAATTACTTTACATCTTCTGTATATGCTTTTTACTAAACTAAACTATATTAACTTGGCTTGTATAGCGTGGGTTATATAAATGTTTTTTTTTTTTTTTTTTTTTTATATTTTTTTTTTTTTATTTTTTTTATTTTTTTATTAGTATTATATAGAATATTCTACGCCGCAAAAACCTACGAAAACAATGCTCATCTCTGTTTAGAAAATAGATATTTTTGTTATATTAATTTTTTGTTGTTGTTTTTTTTTTTCATTTTTGTTTATTGATTGTCAACCGTTTTCATTAGTCATGAGTGTATTCGGTCGGATGTGTGGGTTTTATTTCTAATCAATTGATTACAATTTACGACTTAGTGGAATGAACGGAGACATATGGACAGATATTTTATAAACAAAAAACAAAAAAAAAAATGTTACATTAAACCGTGCATAAAAGTTAATTTGTTACATAAATAAATAGCAAATAAATTAAATTATCAACGCGTAACACATTTTCGGAGGCTCGCTTGTCATTTATTCATAAAAATACATATGACCCGTATATTAGTCAAAAATATTCCCTAAGGATATATTTTGTGTATATTGTGTTTGTCATGCAAGTTCACTTAATTGCATTTTATGCTATAAATTTCTGCCACATGGCGATCATTTTACTCATTTAAATATATAAACTACTAATCTACATAAGGTTGGGCTATTTACTGTTTTGCATCATGAGGTATAAGGAATTATTGAAATTTAATTAAGTTTTGCATACGGGCTTACTACATACACACATATACATACATATATATATATATGAACATATAGCTCTAGATGGCGTCAGCTTTAAGATTGAAACTATAACTGAGCTGCTTGCAGTGCCTGAGGTTTTAAAAAATTCGTCTAGCTCTTCTGAACTCTGTAAGAGCGTTTACAACCAGCCAATCAAAAAAAAAAAACACTTTTCCATGAAAAATATTTTTCGAAAAAAAAAAAAAAAAAAGACGATAAATTTTATTAATTTAAAATTAAAACATCGTTTACAAAGCGGTTGTAGTGAATAGTATACAACGAAATAGAAATAAATAAAATTTTAGCTCAAGCAAATTACGGTTTGATGACTCAAAATAAGCGAAGGTGTTCTTATATTTTAATTTAAAAAAAAAAGAAGAAGAAAAAACAAAAACCGCGTTAGCAAACAACGTATCCGTTTGCTTGCTCTCTCAGCTTCTCGTTTTTAACTACTAACTAGAGGTTTCGCAGATATCTGTATTTAATTATTTCGTAATTGCTTTTATTGTTAATTAAGTTAATGCTTTTTATGTTTGTTTGTTGTTGTAAGTTTGATTTGGAACGACTTGCAGACCACTGGGTTTCTTCAAGTTCGTGGGTAAATAATTTGGTTTCAATACTTACTTCAGCTCAAACCAGATTTCCAGGTATCTCCTGCTTTCCAACCTCCAACTTCTATATATACTTTCCTACCAATAGACCAATCAAGAGACTGTTCCAATTATTTTGTTGTTCGTATCATTCATTCTCTAAAGCAATGAAATTCATTAGAATGATTATGATTCTATGAATATGCTCGGTCTGGTGTTGATAGAACTCATAGTTAGTAACCTTGTAGTGCTACCATAAAAACTATATTTCTTTTTAAGTCGTTTTCCTTTATTTCTGTGTGTGAGAACAAATATGAAATTTTATTAGCTACCGATAGTGAGGGGAAACAACATCAGAAAACAACATCATTTAATTGAATTTTTCTTAGATAAATTAAAAAATGCGTCGTTGTCATTTTGTGTGGAATCTGAAGCGTCTAGGGGCGCTTGCAACAGCACAAGCAAATACTAAAGTATAACTTGAAATTGAGCAAAATATTTTCCGGCATTTCAAATGAATGAATAACAAACGTAATAATAATAATAAGAAGAAGAAGAAAAAGAAAATAAATTCTGTAAGTCAAAATTGGTTGCTTCATAATACGGACCTGAAATGTTCTTTTTCTGTGAAGTTTGGGCTATACATAGCTTGCATAGTCGTGCTTGTTAGCGCATACGAAAGTATAAAGATGTGGATGTCCTTTGCGTCACAGTGTTTTATTCTGCTAAGGATACAGCTGGAGCTAGGGAAAGACTTAAGTTCGATCGGGATGATAATGCAGTAAGCTATCAAAGCGGATGAAAGGTTTCATCTAAACAATTTCACACTTGAAAAGGATGAAAATTCGCATACCTCTGTCCTGCGAAGCGAGGAAGTAACCTTTAACTTGGATTAAGAGCTTATCTTGATTGCCTGCTGATTAACACCCGCTCCGATTGATAGTTAAAGATGTGCGCAAAGGCGGATGATTGTTTGATGACACAGCCTACGCAAAGTACTCAATAAAAGACAAAAGATCATAGATAGTGCGGTCGGATATTTTAAGTATTAGCCTTAGGGTTTTCTCAAAAGAGCTGGATTTCACTTTCAATTTGTTCCCCCCTAATAATAATAATAATAATTAATAATAATTAATAAAATAATAATGGTAATAAAAAAAAGACTAACAATAATTGTAATAAACAAAATAATATCACTAAATTTTGAAAACTCTTTTCCTCCCAATGCCTACACATGTGCGTGTAAATAATTACATTGAGAATATAATTAACTTCCGTTTTTAAAGAAATTGCAAAAACAAAAAAAAAAAAAACAAAAAAAAAACTAACAACTAAAAACACTACAATGTTTTATTAAGTACTTATGGAAATGTTTTAACAAGTGGTTATTTAAAATTTTTATTTTATTTATTTCTATACTCTCGAAATGAGCACTAAGTACTAGGAATCAGTCACTTGATGGCTTTTGAAGTAAAGAAACTTTTTTTTAATTATTACAAACTTTATTGACATTTAAGTGCTATAAGAGGAGCAATTTGTTGAACGTTGTCTTCTTTGAATATTCTCATATAAAAGTTAATTCCGATTTTTTCTTGAATTTCTCTCAAATGTGATCCATCATCCAACGTCATGTCGGCAACCGCGCATTTAGAAGACATATTCAATTTTCAAACTACAGTTTCAATCGCTAAGCCTTGAATCGTGAAGGAGTCGCTTTTCACACACGCCTACAGAGAAAATTGCGACAAATAAGTGAGAAGAGGATACTAAAGAATATCTAGCGATACAAACTGTTTGTATCCTTCCGCTTCGGATTGAAGCTACTTCCAACATAAGCGGCCAAGTTGGTAAGAAACGCTACTACGAACCGAATGTTCGCTCATGCTCGGTAGACTTTACTTTGTTCGTAGCTAAGGTCAGCGCCTAGTACCGGGTGGGCAAACACCCGCCAACCTGTCTTTGTTCATTTCGTTCTGGCTGTCACCGTGCTACACGAATAGGGGGCATTCCCTGAGCGGGATGGTCGCCGCGTTAACAAAATACACTAGACACTCTTACACTCACTTAAATGAGATAAGAACTCGCTAACGTTTCGTAAGGAATACTAACGTCTGTTGCTTTTTAAAAAATACCAAATGCTTTCTAATGCTTTGCAAGAATAACAAACGCGTCTAGATGTCAAGCGTACGCACTATATCTTTGGCTTCACAAGCGTACAAGTGAACGTCAACGTTGCTTCGTGCAGTATGCAGGGAGGAGGAGAAAGAGTTGTAAGTGAGCTTAGCTTGGCTTGCCCCTATTTACCGTTTGCTTCAGATAATGCACTTAAATATTAAAGTTCATTAAAGTATCGCAAATAATCATAATTTTTGAAAGAACAGTCATAGTCATCGTTTTTAACGGTTCAACTCAATTGATTTTGCATAAATATGTAGTACAATAAAGTTTGATTATAATTTAATTGATTTCGGATGTGCTATAAACGTCTCTAGAAAACTAGTATACAGCTTTTGCATAGAAATGTGAAGCAAACTATTTTTGCTAGACGTAAAACTTTAACAATAGAAAGGTGTTCCGTTGAATATTTTAAGCTAATGTTTAAGTTTATTCAGATAGCATATCAATCGCTTTGTTTTGTTATACGAAAGTAAAGGTTAAATATTTTGCTTTTTTTTTTTTTTTGTTTTTATTTCTATATTGTTGCGATAATTAAAAAGCAATTTTAAACAAATACTTTAAAAAACTCATAAATCTATAAAAAATAAAAAAAAATAAAAAAATAAATATATAAAAAAAAAAAAAAATTAAAAATAATTTTATAATAAACCAAATTTTGAAATTATAACCTCAAAAAGTAATCTCTTAGCGGATTGTGTACATTAAATTGTACATTGCTCGTGGTTTTTGATTATTGATATAAAATTATTTTAGATACAATTTAACGTTGATTTAATTGATATAAACACTCGTAAATGAAAAAAAGTTACGTAATTAATACGCGAAGGAAACGTTCCCGGCATCCCAGCCATGCGGTTGGCGGAATTTAAATGACCCTCGTAAACAAGGTCAGCTATGCAGACATATTGTAATTGAATTGAAAGTTTCCATGCTCGACGTTGAAGCCAATAAAATCTTATTTATTTTTTGCCCGCCATACTTTGGCGGTCTGCTCCTAAGTGAAGCAAAAAATGCTCTACAGTCTCCTTATTCCATTGATATCGATTTTAAAGTAAAAGAAAAAATAAAAAATTCTATACAATTAATTTATGATTCATGTGTGGGAAATATTATTAAATAAATGATTTTCTTATTATTCTCTCTCCTTGAAAAAAAAATCACAAACCAATTAAAATTTATTCAATTTGCGCCGAATTTTAGACACCCATACCCTCTTGCAATTATTTCAAAGTATTATCAAATACTATGTACTCAGGTCGGTTGGCCGATTACATTTGTTTTTTAAGCCCCGTAAAGAATTGTCTGAAATATGAAAATGTTTAACCAATGTATGAGGAATATATGCGTCATGAAGACAGTAGCAGATTTTATATTATGACAAATATAAACGTTATAGTCCGTCCATCCGTCCTTGTTGAATTTTCGCATAATATGTATGTATTTACCAGAGGAAGGTATTTTAGAATGTGTGTATGCCATTTTGTCAATGACGAGTATACTCGTCTTTGATACATTTTTACGAACCAATTTGTATACAAATTTCGCAAAGAGTCAATGGTTAAAATTCCTTTAAAAGACAGACCGTCGTAATCAAAAGCTCGGAACGTGCAATACAAGTGACAAATTGAACATGCCACCCGCCTTCGATGAAGGTATAGAAAAATCGTTAATGTATTCGCCTTAATATTGCACATATAATACATTGTAAATCTCAGCGCTGCACCCTTTTCTGCAACAATAAACAACACAGCGTTAAACGGAAAAGAGCACAATCTGTGCAAATTTTTAACTTTTTTCGCATTACGATATAAAAAATATCTGTTATGCAAAATAAAACAAAAAATATTATAACTATGTGCAGGTACATTAATGTAATACCCAGAGAACAGCAATGCCTGCTACAAACATACGTAACATGTATAGATATATATATATATATATATATATATATATATATATATATGCAATATTAGCTAATGCGTACTGAGCGAGCAAGAGTCGGTTGTTGTTAGAATATATAGAGATATTTACGCTATTAAAAAACATATTAACGACCCACATTTATTATAAACTAAGAAAACTGAAATATTGTGCATTTAATATTCTTTTGAAAACGCTTTCATAAATATTAGACCAGACTTCTAAAACTTATGATAATTATCGCAACTCTGCGCACTTTGTTTACAAACTTACTCGTCCTAAATTTATGTTTTTCATAATCTAAAGTTCATAGGAACAATTGCCTTATGCTAAGCCTAGCTAGCTGATCTATATAATGATTTAGTTGCTAGTGTAGATAGGTAACGTTCTAAGCGACTTATAGTCACATTCTGAGCAATCTCGCAGAGACAACACAAGTTAGAAAGCGTTCTGTTCTTTATGATTTGCGGGACTTGTGACAATCTAGGAAAGTTAGCTTTTCCTTTTGTCCGGCATCGCTCTCATCTAAAAACTCTGGATTACGATAAGCGATTCTAAGAAATTCATAAGTAAATATTTCAACTTACGTTTCTAATCAATTTCTGAGATATTTTCAATATGCTTACAAGCCCATTATATTAAGCCCATCGCACTTGTCAAGTGTATGTAACGCATAGAAGTGACCATTACAGCCACTCCACACATACGTGTATCGATCAGCTTATCCGTTGATTTCAAATTTCTATTTAAATGAGTAGGGGGAGGCGATTCTATCTTGCGTTTTAAAAAACTTCTACAACAAGTTCGATTTAAAGTGATCCAGTTAAAAATAAACAATGTGTGCGTGTGTGGGTGGAGTATTTACACGTGTGTGAGGTTTTCAACAAAATTGTAGAAAAAGGTGTGATTTGAAACATTTTGCAGTGATAATCCTATGACCTCTAGAATAGGTTGGACACATAAACAGCACGCACTGCATTCACATTCAGGATATAAACGTTTACTAAGGGACTTGCGAAAGAACGGTGAAAGAGTGCTCCCATATTTAAAGCAGTTGTTTATTTAATTCTTTTTATTTATTTCCCAAAAAAAAATATATAAACGAACAAATTCTTATACTAAAAACAATTCGAAAACATATCAAGTTTCCTTGCACCTTAATAGGTGGATAGCAAATGGAAATTGAGGGAAGATATTACGAGAGTAGATAGATACGTTTTGAATAACTCAGGCTGGACTCGTTTCGATTCCACACAATGATTAAAGTGTATGTTACGGATTACATGACGACTAGGTACTCTAGGAAGTACTCTTAGAACTTTCTAGACGCTTTCTATATTAGAATTGTAGAGTGGTCACGACCTTTGAAAATTACTTTTCAGATGACTTACAAGAATTCGGCTCAATTGATTCGGCAAGTGCATTAAAGAAAATAATGTTACTAGTCGGCAGGAGAAATATAAAGATAACGTTCGACTGTAATGAAAGAGTTTGCAAGCGATAAGTTTCTGTGAGATGCAGGGATACTGAATGGATGATCATTCCAAACTTGGCACTTAAATGCAGGTTAGGTGATCAGAAGATACACATCCGTATCACGATGTCTGTCAATGTCTGCGTAGCTTAGTAGTAAAACGGAGTTTCTAGCTTCCTCTGGACGAGGTAGTGGAAGAACTTCTACGTTTTCAAATATAGTCCTTGGCAGTCTAAAGAAACACCCAAGCCAGATATTCTACTTAACTTTTCGGTATTCGAGTTCTTCAATAAGGGACACTCGTAGATGGATGCATGGACTTGGAATTTTGTATTTTATGAAGAGCATATGTCCTTTCACGTCGCCTCTATCCCATCCTTTCTGTATGTGTTAAAGAGAAAGGAAAATTTCACACTGCCATGCCTTGGTGTTGTGCATAAATATTCAAAAAAATAAAGTATTTCGAGTGTTTTTTTTTTCCGTGAAATTAGTGGAGATACTTACCGTTCACCAAATATTTCAGTTTCTAGCTAAACGAAAAAGGGAGCAGTGGCAACCAGCTGCTCTATAAATTTAATTACAAATGAGCGGCAACATGGTACAGAGGTATGTAGAGTACAAAATGTTTGGTTTTCTTCTTTTTTTTTTTTTGTTTTTTTTTCTCAGTACAACTGCTGAGTAAAAGAGGAATAGGGGTAAAAAATAAATAAGACATTAAATGTATGCATACATTCACCTACCGCTTAATACATACATAAATGCATACATGGTTTGATGTGTGGGCTTTATGTCGGTTAAACATGAACTGTACCTATAACGATAACGGGTCGTGTTTTGTTATCGTTACTCCTGATATCACTCAAACTGACGAAGAAACGTAGAAACATGCATGCACATGCTGTTTACTGTAATAAACTGAAAAATGCCGGCAAAATGCTTGCTTGCATGTCTCTGCTGCTATTTTTTCTTCTGGGTGTTCAAGTGCTTGTTTCTTATTTAGAAAATGAGTTTTGCCTGGAAATTGTATGCATTTCTGCCTACCGGTGTACGTGTATACTTTATGCATATATATATATATATATATATATATATATATATATATATATATATAACTGTATTCGGCTGAAAGTACAGGTATTATCCTTTTTCAAAAAGTATTTTATATCCCTAAACAACATGTTTGCATGTTTTCAGGGTTTCGCTTTGGCTAGACGCCTTTGGATCTGTATTGTACGTAGCAGTTAGTATGCAATATTCCTTGAATATCGTCAATATATATGTACACACACACACACACACAATTGCACAAGAGTACATTTGTAATTTAGTAATCAAGTAAAAAGTATAATTTAAGCATACGAATGCTTCGTGTAATTCCATGTTCGCTTTTGGTTTATTTAACCGTGGCTCTACAATCGCTTCCAAGCACTATCGTACATCTTGTATTTTGATCTGATGTACAAATTCTTAACTTAGCATATGTATACCTCGTGGATACGTTTATAAGCATATAATCCAGGTATATGCAACGGGATTCCTTTAATATACATTTGTTTTTCCGCTTTAAACGTTTAATTGATCCGTCCTGTTTGAATGAAAAAACTAAAAGTAAGAAGCTTTCTCGAAAGTAGAAAAAATAATAATAAAACTTGAGAAAAAACAAATAAACGCATGTCCCCCGATGGAAGGCTATACCTGACCATGTCATATATAAGACATGATTTGTCTGAGTTCCTTGCCTGCACTTTTATACCGCATAGATGAAAATAAACTGCGACATGATTAATCGGATGCACTGAAGAATAAATAAACGGCTTATCATGCCTTGAACTGCGCTGCCCCTAATCCAGATAATAAATAGAAAGAAATATATATGTATATATATTTCGCATTGTTTATTCGAAATTAATTATAGGCCACATTATGTTCAAAAAGTAGAGGGAAATTTCGATTTTAGAAATGTGCATACCTGGGTGTGTTTGAATAGAGAGATGTATAAATGTACATTCATTTATTTATATTGAATGATTTTATTATTTTCTTAAGCATTTATAATACAGATAAGAATTGCGACGACCCAGTCAGCCAAGTCCGAAACCTCAATTCCCAATGCTGTAGAATATACTTGGGCAGTAGGTGTTGGCGGTGATCGGGGGTCCAAATCTCAGTGCAGATTGACGATAGTTGGTCATAGCTACACTAAATTCCCAGTCGACAAAGGCACAACGCTTACCAATTGGGCATACGGCATACGGCATACATTCACTAGGCTGCGGCCACTTCCTATCCCTTTTTGGCCGGCAGTGTCTTACATGTATAAATGCATCCCCTAAGTAATCAGTAAAAAAAAAAAACAAAAAAAAGTAAAGAAAAAACATATTTCTCTTCTCCTTAAGCGGCAAGACTACTGTTACACCCTACACGACTTGCGATACAAAGTTAAGACCACAACGTTCAGAAGGGCGTTCGATAAACGCACCTTTTATTACACATTTTTGAATTGATTTAAGCTGTTTTGTCTGTCTCTCCGTCTGGCTTTCTCGTGGGTTCCAGTCCGCAATTTTGAGATATTTTGATGAAATTTGATGTACTGACGTTTTTCGGCTCAAGAACGAACGTTATTGGAAATGATTCGGATCGGACTGCTTTTTTCACCACTTCCCATATAGCGCCCCATTTTGAAAAAACTGTGTATCGACCATTATTGGGTGATGCGGGGTATATAATGATGGACCTTGCCTTTCCTTAACAAGAACTTTTCTATTTTCTTTCAAATTCGATAACCATTCCTTGTTACCTTCTGGCTATGATATTGATATAAAGAGATACGTAGGAATAAGTCAATGAGATATAAGAAGAGAGTAACGAGAAAGTTCTTGAGAAATTATCGAAATCAGTTCGGATTAACTTTTTTTTTTCGATTACACTTCAAGTAGTCGTTGTGTTCTTGTTTTGTTAACGTAATTAAGTATTATAAGAGTGGCGAGTATAATAGAAAAATGCTTGATATATACACTGCTGTTGTAAAAAAAAAAAAATAAAAATAAAAAATAAATAAATAAATAAAAATAAGAGTAAGAATAAAAAACAATCGACCACTAAGTGTATCTAAAATTGTGCAAAAGGAGTCATAAACGTTACCAACAAGAAAGATAAACAAACGATAAGATTAAAAAGTATATGAAACGTGGTGTTTACGCTTACGACTAAGAGATTTGTAGATTTGCTAAGAAATGCGAAACAAAACACGTTAAAAATCTTTTATTAAATAAAGACAAGTCGCATATATTTCTTTGTTTTTCTTATAAACAAGAGACAGATGTGACACGCGTTTTGCCTTGAGAGAAAATGCATAAAAAAATTGCTATTCAAGTACCTTTTATGCGAAAGATAAACTAATTGTACGCCAGTGAAGTTTACTTATTAGTAACGGTTAACCGAAACAGTTGTTGTCTATGAATTGACAAACCAAGTTTAACCTTTTTCCTGTAGCGATAAATACAGAAAAAAAAGAAGAAAAAAAAAAAAACAGAAAAAACAGAAAAAAAAACGAATAACTTGCATAACCATATGAAATTTGAGAATTCCAATATTGTTGTTGTTGTCTGTAGAGGGGCCTCTGTATGTCTATAAAATTTTAAAGCAGCTTTACAAGTGCTCAAAACAAAAGACAGTAAGTTACACACACACACACACACACACACACGTACGCACACTCTCGGAAAACAGAAACGAAACGAACACAGGCTTTATTTAGTGAAGTAATACAACAATTTCGTGAAAGCGTACAGGGGATCAGGGGATTTCAGACAGATGAAGATTATTTTACTTAAAGTACAAAAAAAAAAAAAAAACTAAACAAATAAATAAAAAAAGAAGGAAAAAAAAATGAAAGATATATATATATGTATATATATATATATATAAGTGCAACGAGAGTTCGATTGCAAGTGTTCAAATATAAACAAAACCTCCTATAAATGAAATGAAATATCGGAGTCTATGAGCGTGTATGTGTATATGTGTAATTATCCAATAGATAGATACATTACATGCAGTTGCCCGGCGATTATTTGTCGTATAAAATATCAAAATGTCAATACGTATCACGTACATCTCATGAAGATGACAGAAAATTGCAAATGTGTGGAAGAAATAGATTGAAATTTTTTTTTATTTTTTCATATTTTTTTTCCTTAATCAACAAAAGAATTATGCAAAAGTGCGCATCAGGAAGCAAATACATTTGATTCTTCGCAATATATATATGCATTCGTTATAATAACAATCACATGTCATATATCAAGTTCGCGTTTGTTCAGCTTCTCCATTTTAGAGCTTATTCGTAGGCTTTAGTACTCAGCTATCATTAAACGTAAATTTAGAATTTTGTTTAACGAAAACCTCAAGTTTCGAAACAATTGCGGTTTTTCATTTCTCATATTGTTTAGCTTTAGTGTTATTTAACTAACGAAAAAACACATATTACGACTTTGTTTGCGGTACAGGGAAGAAAAACAAACACAAACAAACAAGAAACAGATAAAAAAATTTATCTTTCGTATGACGAATTTTAATTACTCGCTGTCTAATGTGAAGACACACTCGACTAATACGCTAAAGACTATGCTATGGTTCAGCAAGTGCTATCACAGATGACATTTCTCAACTGTCGACACAGATATGCGATTGCGATAGTCTTTGATAAGTGAAAGTCAGAAGGCTTGCAGTCACACTTCACTTCACTTTCTCTAAAACGCATTAAGATCATCTTTTTGCAAACATATTTCTTCTCAGTGATAAGCTTGTCGCTTTCACCTCCCTGGGAACGTGAATATTCGAAATTGTCGCGAATGGAGTTGCAAAGCCGGAAGAGAAATAGTGGAGCAATCCCGTCTGCAATATTGGGCAATTGAATAGTATTTCCTCGCAAAGCTACTACACAGCCCACAGTGGAATAGAAGCGCGCGAGTATCAAGTCAGCACACCTGGGTCCATTTTTCAGTCCGGGCAGACTACTTTAACTCCGTTTGGTATGTGGTTGCAGCTGTAGTGCATGCTAAGTTAGGCATAAAACTCTCATATTACGGGTTAGGTACACCCTATCCCTCCTTTGCTACTTTCTCCTCCTGACGATCATCGTTTTTATACACTTATAATAAAGTGCTGCTGACTCGGCCGTTACTGATCGATGCTGATTGCTTTGTTTGGCCTAAAATTGAAAATGCGAATGCAGACAAAGGTCTGCCACCCATCAACACCCTGTAGAATAATGGCCCTATTACGTGCGTCTGTTCGTCTGTTCGTCTGTCTGCGTCTGATGTGCGTGCATGTATTCTTGTGTTGGCCCTACGTTGGTCGCAATATTCGACGAGCGTTATTAAAAATAGTTTCCATCGGATCACATCTTCGGCCACTCTCCATGGTCTATGCTCTATTCTGATAAGATGTTACATGTATGACTGTGTTAATCGAAGAGATGTAGGGTATTTAATGATAGGCCTTGGCCGACTCTAATATTTTTACATGCTTAAACTATGAAATGTTAATCAAGCTTTAACCATAAGTAGCCTAAGAAAATTTCAACGTTACTGCGGCATTTTATTCTATTAGTTTCAAATTACGATAAGAGATTATATTCCTGTTTGGCAACCCTTGTTATTTGGGGTTGAAGCTGTTTTTTCTTTACCCAAGTTAAGCTATCTGCTGTATGGTGTAATGATTAGCTTGTCCTCCATCCAGACGGAAGGTACCCACGTTCGACTCCTGGTATGGTAGACCAAAAATTGTATGTTACTATAACTACGCCTTAAGAAGTGTTTTGCTTTCATTTTGATATTCACCAGACATTAAATTCGTGCAGTACATAACTAATATATATATAAAAGAGAAAGAATTGTGATCAACTTTTTGACTAATTTATTATATCGCCGCGGACTTTACAGTCGCATAGAAGTTGAGATAGGTATAATTTCAGTTAAAGTTGATTGCAATCCGTAATGCTACTACAATAGGTTCACAGATATATAATCCTTCGCAGATGTTGGTCTGAATAGTATGACAAACATTATATTGGGTTATGCGAAAACTTGAATAAAAAAATCGAGTGCCGCGCCCTCAAATAACACAAAGGTTAACTTGTAACTTATCTATACCATAGGATCACACGTATAGCCCAAGAAAGCCGTAGGATGTCTCCACAGAAATTTGTATGTCATCCTACGAACTTATTGAGTGATTTCTTATATGGTGTTCATGATATTTGGGGCTGATGATTATCAGGAAAAAACCGTAACAAGGTTAATTTGATATTGATTTAGATTGTTTTACTCCACTGAGTTTACTCCGCAGAGTTTTTTCTTTGGTCGTAGCAGGTCGTAGTGAGTGCTCAGTCGATAATGGCATATAATATTTACTGATTGGGTTCACGTCCGCCAAGCTGCGGCCATTGCATCCCTATTTCTTCCTCTCTTTCTCGTTCCTTACTTCTTTCTGATCGCCGCCATGTTTTCCGGACAGGAGACCTCTCCTTAGTGATAGGCCTTAGGAGAAACGATATGAAACCGCTAATATTCATATACATTAGATATAAAAAGATGGCATACACGCGGTGTTGAGCTTGAAACTATAAAAAGTGCACGTTGAAGGTTAATTTTTTTTTTTTAACTATTGATCTCGAAATACGCAAGTAATTGCTTTAGAATATTTGCAATGAAAATTAAAAAACCATTCAATTGACATAAGCAAGTTTATTAAATAATTTCACCTTGGACAACTATTATAGTTAACCTATTGCATGAACCGGAGGTCAATAAAAATGATATCTTCACTGTGCCCATTAAATTTTATTTCAAATTTTTCTTTTATTTTATCATTTATTAAAGCAAAAAAAAAAAAAAAAAAAACAAAGCCTTTTATGCATTCCTTTTTTGTTTTCATATTCTATGCTGGTATTCTATGCTTGCTTTTCTTGCTTTTACTCTCAAACTAAAAGCGAAATTTTTTTTAAGGCAATTAATTTTTCATTTCTAATTACCTTTATTCTTCATTTTTGTCCTTAGTCGTTGTTGGATTTTTTGCTTCTCGCACGTAATTGTTCACCTTTATTAAAATTGTTCTCGATTTGCTTTTTCTTTCTTTGGGGTTTTTTTTTTTTTTTTTTTTGCGTTTATTAGAGAATCCGACCACTTGACACTTTTTCTGTTCCATTGCATTGTCTTGAAATTCAGAAAGGTACAGTAATTGTGTTTCATAAGCTGCGGTAGGAATACATATATTTTGTTGTTTTTTTTTTTATTTTTATTTTATTATACATGTTATTCTCACACCATCCCTTTATTTACTGCCCGCATCTGTGCTGTCCTGGATTTTTTCTAAATTTTTTTTTTTTTTTTTTACTTTGGTTTTGAAGCAAGCACTTAACACTCTCAATTTCTCTGAATTTGTTTGTTAAAATATTCTTTCTTCCTCTTCTTATTCTTCTTCTTCTTCTTCGTGTAAAAGGATTGTTAAGGGATTTTGAAGTTCTTTCGCGCAAGAATGGAAAAGAAAACGAGTAAGAAAGCGACAGTGGGCCTTAAATAAATGGTTTTAAGTTTAATGCGTATTCCACAATGAAAACCTATCTATTTCAGGATTCTGTCGTACAGATCAGGTATATACCTGACAATTCACTGCCAAAGTAGATTTAATTTTCGTATAAAACTTTAAGGTATAAAAAAAAAAAAAAAAAAAAAAAAAATATTTCGCCATTTTTTCGACTTTACTCTTGCAATATAAAATTAAATTTAATAAAATGCAAATGTAAAGCACCGTAGTGTGCAGTGTATAGGGCAGAGCACGGCTCATTGATATTTTATGTATCTATTTGTTAAAGTTTTTTGTGCATCTTTGAAAAGAAAATAAAAAAAAAGAATAAACAAATATATTTAAATATAAAGAGGATGCATCAGAGAAATTGTTTTCATTTATTTTCTTTTTTTTTTCTACCCAAGTTTTCGCAAATCTTGGAGATGAAAAAATTCTCTTTCATTTGATTTGATTTCATTTTCATAATGATTACATTTTTATTCATTACTTTAGAGAAAACAGGTTGAAAAAGCAAAGAAATTCCTGTTGAATGAAAGAGTGAAACGAGGGAAACGTCCCTAAATACACACATATATAAATTCATTTCATTGAAGTATTGTACCCATCAGTAACATCCAGTAACAGAGTACACATGTACACAATCGACGACGGCAGCTTGGTAAACGGAAATGAAAAATTCAAATTCAAAAACCGTAGGCTGTAGGCTGGCTGGATAGATGGCTGCTGACTGCTGACTTGAATTTGAATTTTTTTTCTTTTTTCATTTATTTACTTTTTTTTTGCATTTTTTTATATTCTAACAAGAAAGGTGTTGGCATTCACATCTCAAACGTAGGAAAATGTAAAGCAAAGAAGTAAATAATAAATAAAATCGAAAAACACAGTGCATTTATATGTGTATGTGTGTATGTACGTATATATATATGTATGTGTGTGAGTATGTGTGTAGTTGAAAAATGTTAAATTCATTCACAGTCTCGTGTGGGTGCATTTTTGTTGTATTTACATACACGTATGTACATATGTACGTATATTAAAGCAGCAAATGAAGTGTAGATGTGTGTAAATACATATTTCAATGTGTACATATGCACACACATATATATATATATATATATATATAGGTATGTGTATGAATGTATGTGCGTTCATTTTGATTTAGAGCATAAAGTAATTGAGTTGTTTTTCTTTCGTGTATTTGCTTATATGTAGGGAATTTTTTTACACACTTTTTGAATGCAGTGTGGAGTTGATTGTGAGTTTTATTCAGCTTCAGATTCCTTTATAAGTAAAAACGCATTCACTCACTTTGCTACTTGTTTCCAGCTTAATTAAACATAAATATATGCAAGCACGCGCTTACATATACAAGCAAGCATATGTACGACGCATGTATTAGTACCGTATATATGTATGCATGTATGTATATAAACAAGTGCATATCGTTAGGTTTGCGGATATACGTATACCAAAACGTTATGCTTGCTTTTTCCTGCTGTCTCCTATACAGGCGCACTGTATAAAAAATCGCGCTTATCGAGAAAGGTTTACATTACACATAATCAACAGAAGCAATAACAAAAGCAAAGAGCTTTATACTCAGATTTCATAAATATTTGAATAAAAATAACAACAAAAGTTTAAAAAAAGAAAACACACACACATATATCAATATATATATATATATATATATATATATATAATATATATATATATATATATAATATATATATATATATATATATATATATATATATATTATATATGTGTAAAGTATGAGTGCAAGCATAGGTACTTACTTTTCTCCATAAAATTTTGATATATTTTTATTACTTCACTCTGAAATGTAGGCTATAGAAGCTTTATACGATAAGCAGAACAACAAAAGTCGGTACGCAGACGTGTGTATGTATGAAACACCTGCACAAGATTAATTTCATTGTTTAACTTCTTTCAAGAGTTAGGCCTTTAAGAGATAGGCCAAAGTGAAAGTAGGCGTTTGCTTTAGTAAATGAAAACAGTAAGAAAATTATTATCCGATGTCTGCTGTCATCATCACATTTAATCTCTCTCACCTCTCGCGCCCAAGCATTGCTAATGACTTGTAAACATATGAAGAATGATGTGAAAATATGTTCAAAAAAAAAAAAAAATCTCATAAATAACAAATTGCGTAAGTAAACAACTTAAAATGCTACAATGGAACAATTTTGACCATTCATTCATTGTTTTACGTACGTGAGAAGAGTTCGAGATCCTTTACCTTCAATTCCGTGCGAGAGACACTATTTAAATGGATCGACCGAATGTCCTGTCCTCCAAATGTCAAATGCAGAGAAGAGATGCTTCAACTGCAACCATAATCGTGCAATGGTCAACTTTCGAGCTGTGAACGTTGCGATGATGGAAATAAATTTTTGAATTTCTTTTTTGTTTTTATTGATTAAATTCATTTATTTGTTTATGAGTTACATATGATAATATATATCGTTACAAATGCTATAAATTCTCTACGCTCTTCGATATCCGAGCTGCTTGTAATGTAAATATCGATGCAGAAAACAATGTAAAATCACTTTTATACTCGTTGCCGGCAAACAGAGGTATATTCATTTTGTCCTATCGTTTATAGCGCCCAGAAGGTCAGAATATTCCGAGTATTGAAACAAAATAGTTTTCATATGAAAAACAATGAAGCGTTTACTCGAAAAGGGCATGGTTTAGAATCAAGATATGTTTCCATTCTGGTTGATAGGATGTTTAAAAACAAACCGTATTGGCTTTAAATATTCTCGCTAGGTTCCAACAATGAAAATATCGACTTTGGATTCGACGAACACTGTGCAAGTTCTTTCAGCCATGTGTGTATGTGTTGTGCACAAAGTGCAACTTTTGACTTTTGCGAACAAATCTCATTATCTGCCCACATACGACAATTACTATTTCCCCGTACACCCTATGAATGACCGGTGCACCGCCCACGCCTCCTTAACGTTAATAGTATCGATATTTTGTTTTCTTTCTTTCTTCGAGTAGGATCGAGGCTTCGAAAGATTCGAAAAAATATCTTTACTTGTTAATTTTCTGCCTCACTTCATCTGCCATAATTAATAATAAAAAATTAAACTTTTCGTTGTAGAGAAGGAAACGATCAAAGAGCCTAAACGAAGAGCGACGAGTGATCTTAGCAAGAATTGCATAAAATTTAATCGTGTTTAAAAACAGCACAACAAATTCATCCGAACCCAAAGCGTCGATATAGATGGGTTTATTTATTTATTTATTCATTTATTTACACATGAAACGCAGATACAGTGGAGTGACAGTGCAATTGAATAATAGCACAAATTTAACTGGAACACTTAAATATGAAGTCCACATATAAATAAATAAATATGAGAGGAAAGAAAAAAAAAAGAAAAAAACAAGCACAGAAACCGATATGAATCCGGGCTAGAAGTACAAAACTCAAAATGTGCAAAACTGTCGCAAGTCTCAGTCCAGGCTCGCAACGTGAATCAATTAACTCCATATGTGTGGTCGAGGGAGCCATATTCAAGTATTTTTCTGACTAAGCTGATGGACAGGCTTTTGCAATATAAGGCTGGATCAAGCTTTGATAAACCCTAACTCCGATCGAGATGTATTCTACAAGCGAATTGAAACAAAGCCTTTTTTCGAATGACTTTAGTCTTCGAGTGATGCAAATCGATAACGTGAAGGGAGATAATTAATGTATAAGGCGAACACAATAATTACTAAATAGTTGTAAACGATCGGTTATGAAGATAAGAGGTTCCCTAATAAGTAGAAGCTTATACAAGTCGGAGAGCTGAAGTTTAAAATTGAATAACTTCCTAAGAAAATTAGATGCGATTGATTTTCTTTCTAAGCATAGGAAAATCAGTTAGATGACTAGATAGCGAGTGCTACTAAGCACTTACTGATTGATTCAGATCTTCTAGTTGGTGAATAAAGCAAAACGATCGTTGATTTTTTCCGCTCATTTCAATCCGGAATTTGAAAATATATACCATTTCAAGATCTTACATGATTAGAATCCTTTACGTACTATCCCCAAGAGCAAAAACTAATAAATATTGGAAAAATGTAAAGATGATCTAAATAAGTTTCCATTTTCGATGATTGCACTGAAAGCGATAGGAAGCAATGACTATGATCCTCTTTCATAGGTAGCATAGGTCTTATCAACTCTTATGAACTACTAAACTGAAAAATATTTCGTTTAATACGAGCAATGTATGCAAAGTATACAGGCGGGGATAACAACTGAAAAATACAAACCATTTTACAACAAAGCTGTTGCCACAAAGGTTTTCATTAACTTATCGAATTTGTTTGCTTCAGCTCGCGCCAATAGTCTTCTTAAGCTATTTGCCACCCCAATAGAACAATGTACCCGATCTCGCGAAATTGAAATAATTACTATTCGCTTGATTGCATTCCTTCTCCAAATACTGATATACACTGTCTTGTAACCCATAGACTGAGTGACAATTTGGTGCGGCTTTCGACGCTTGAATGAGAGCCGATTGAACGGTAAAGTTTCATCAAAATCTGATAAGAAAATTCTCAAAGCAGTGAAATAGTGTAATGTAGCAACGCCGAAGATTATATTAAAGTCCAGTCCTGAACTTAGCTAACCAAGCCACTGCTTAGGAAGAACAACGCCGTACAAAGCAATCAAAGAAAATTCACTTAAGCAAGCATCGACCATAAATAAAATCATCTTCAACTTAGCTAACCCGCGTGACTTTGCTGATAAATTGAAAGTCCCCGTTACGTAATATTCCATTCCAATAGCTATCTTTTTCAATGTGTCACACATACATGGTAAAAAAAAAAAAAATGACTAATGAGATGAGATGACAACAATGAGATTTTTTGTGATAATCGTAACGATTGGAGCAAATTTATCAGTAAAGGATGGGTTTTTCGCGCATATTTTAATAAAAGAATCGTGAGATTGCTTAAAACTTTTATGCTGCAATAGTGTTTATCAAAAAAAAAAAATAAATAAATAAAGGCGTGCGTTGTTCTTAACGTTTTAGCCGCGTTAAAACCAACCAAAGAAGAGATTCGTATTTATAACGCTCACTCTTACGTAACGAGCTTACGTATACGCTTTTGCATGTTCAACTGTGCGGAAACGTGGTATTGTTTTTTTTTCCTAGAAGGTTGAATGAGAAAAGGCAGCAAAACACAATCTGTCTCGTATCTTTATTTCAACTTTTTATGCTGCCATCATCATTCAACCACTTTGTGATGATATGAAAATGTGTTTGTGTGTATGTGAAGTGTGTGTGCATTTACATGTACGTACGAGCGTAAGCGTTTTTATGCTTTTATTATTTTATTTACCCTTTCTTCTATTCATTATTAAACATTATATGGTATGATCGTGCACGTGTTTATGCATGCATGCATGCATGCATGTATGTATGATATATATGTGTATGTGTGTGTTTATGTGTGTGTGTGTATGTAGATATCATTATGATTATCCTTTAGTGTGAATAAGCAGGTATTATAAAGTTGCTCTCTTCAACAATCTCTTTTGATTTCGTTCTCTTTCTCATATTTTTATTGCGGTTAACAATACCACAATGAGGACAAACACACACGCACAGCTATACGCACACGAAAACACACACACACACACACACACACAATGCAGTTCACACTTTACTTCCAGTAAATTGTTCAGTTGTCGAGATAGTTATGTGGCGAAGATTTACGCAAACACAATACAATACAATAGTCAGAGAAACCAACAACAACAACAATAATAACAATAGTAAAAAACAACAATAACAACTCCTTAACAATAAGACAAAAAGGGAATGAAAGAAACTTTTACAACAAATTATCACTTGACTTTTGTTTTCGACTTTCAATTGAATTCTTATGTTCTTTGCCTCGTCTTCTGCTTCCTTTTCTTCTTCTTCTTCTTCTTCTTATTTTTCTTCTTCTTCTTCGTGTAGACTTTCTTTAGATTACTACCGCATAGAGTGTAAATATAATATTCTTTAGACTCTCTGTTAGGCAGACGACACAGGTTATGGTGCACAGCTGCGTGTAAATGTGTGCTTTTCGGTTTTACCAGCTGCATTATATTATTTACTGTTCATAAACATCTATCTAAACAGCATAAAAACTGTATGATTTATTGTTGATAAAGTATTGTTGTTGTTTCTACGGCTGCCGCTGCTGCTGTTGCTGCTACTGCTACTACTGCTACTACTAGTACTGCGATTGGTATTGCTGTCCATGAGAAACCCCTGCCTGCTTTTATGTCTGCGCATGCATGAATATAATTCTATGCTGATTGTCTGGATTTTATTTGGCACTTGTTTCAAAACCATATGTTTGCTTTCATTTGCCCATTAATGCTTGACGTGGATTGTTATATATATATATATATATCTATATATATTTATGCAAGCATTAGATTAACTTGTGCTTCATTCCACCTGTTCTTTGCCACAGTGCAGGTGCTCTCCTTTGTCGTTACGTTTATTTTGAATAGATAAACAATTATATTTTTTTTTTTTTTCTTTCTTTTCAATTCTTCTTCTTTCTTCTGTTTATTACCTGGCATGGTATGGCGTTCATAAAAGGTATTTCAATGTGAGGATTATCTTATATTAACTTATAAAAATCAATCACATTTCTACCTTCATCCGGCAGACAGACATTCGCCCTTTGCTACTTTTACTTATTGCAATCCTTTCGTACTTGCAATGCATAAATGACTCTGACGCGCTTACAAGTAGCCTATGAATGCTGCTATGACTTCGATACCTAATTTATATCATAATACGCGTATGAACTGACCTAATCGGCTATCAGAGCAACACATCTCACTCTATAACATATTTATAATATTATCAAGTGATATTTCCTTGCGATTATCTTTGCCTTTTTTTTTTTTTTCTTAATTTAAATGATCCCTAAAATATTGAAAACTAATACGCACAAGGCTTCATTTGGAGGACCGAAACTTTAAATGAAACCTTCTGAGTGCTTTTTCGCGGTGCACTCGATTTGCACCTGATCGATGTCAATTTTTAAGGGCGTTTTTAAAGTGAGATGAGTGACAATGCCTTTTTTCTGATAATTTCCTCAAAACAAGCCTACGATTATCACGTAAGTTTGAACCATGTTTTCGAAATGTTTTGACTCAACATAATGAATCATCTGTTGTTGATCTGCTAAATCGCGGTTGCGAGACTCTCAACTGTAGTGGTACAGTAAGAGAGGGAGATGGAAAAAACAAACTGTCTTGCGAGAGTTCCCACGCATGTTGATGTACTTTAAAACTTGTACCTCAATATTAACGAATCGTCCCATTTTCTTTTCCTTTTCTTTCCCTCTTCTTTCTTGTTTATGAAATTTAGAAAATGATCCTATTTTGAATTCACGCTACTTAAGCTAAAAGTAGCCAAGAATTTGTGATTATTTTTCCAACTGCTCGGTTTTCTGCTAGTGTTTCAATTCTCCGAATGCTTAAATAATAAACGATCGACATATTCCAGCAATTATAGATTCGCTTTATTGGGTTGTTCGAAAACTTGTCTTGTTTTCTTTCGCAGTCACCTTCACACTTAGCTTCCATTGTCTTTACACATTTCGGCAGCTGATCTAATAAAGGCTGTTTGTGAAAGAGTTGTTTGATCCCGTAGAAGAGCTTCTGTTCGGAGTCTTATCGAATGTTACTAATTGTATCGAAGTGGTAAAAATGCTGAAAAAAAAATCAAAGAAGAAAAATTTATTGGATCTGTACTGGCTTACGAATTTACGATCCATTGAAGATGCTTAAAGTCCTGGAAGATCAGTTGAAACTGACGATGACAAAATAAAGGAAATAATTGATGTAAATCGACGGGCACACAAAAAAGAACCCATCATTGAAACTGGCGGCCGAATAGAATAAGAATCGCGACTACCGAAGCAATGATCGAGTAATCGCGGGCTTAAATCTCCCTATTGGGCATCCCACCTACCACACTGCAGTCAGTTCACTATCTCTTTTTTTTTCTTCACCTCTGTAACTGATCGTATTAAGAAAAACATTATTTGGTTTTTAAAGTTCAGGAAGTTTGAAGGATTCGCCCGGTTTCACGTTAACAAGGCAACGCAGGCAAATTTTTCCTATGAAGTTGCACGATGCACGGCATCGAATAGTCGTCCTTACTCCAGCATAAGTTTCGTGCGTTTTTGTGTTTAGCAAGCAAGGTTTTTGGCTTGCAAAAATTTTTCATTGAATTCTGTACTTAGGGAGCGCGAATGGGGAGAGTCAATAGATCCTAGGAGCACTACGTCTAGCAAATTGGAAAAGGTCAATAAAATATGAAGGAAGTATTTCCAGTGTTTCATGGCGCTACTGGCGACTAGTGGGCAGGGCAATTGATGACAAAAATTTATATTTTAAAGTATGAGTGGAATGCGAGATATTTGCAACTAACCATTCAAAGAAGATTAGGGAGCACTGAAGAGGAGAAATTTTTCCTTTTTTTTTTTGCTAGAATTTAATATAAATTAAAAGCTTAAATGCTTTCAGTGCTAAGACCAAGGACGGTTCAAATGAAACAACATAAAGGACAATATTTGCTTAAATCAACAAATCAACAAATGCGGAAAATTTGCTGCCATTGTCCCTTTTATGGTTACAAGTCTATGAAAACTATATTTGAGTTGTCGAATGTCGAATGTAGTAGAATTTATTTGTTTGAAAAGCTTGAAAAAAATTTGTTGCTTCTGAACCTATTCGAATAAATCAATAAAGGTCTTTGTTAAAGATATTTTGGAAAAACCGATTAAATCAACAGAGCATGAAAGCTTGAATTATTATTAACTTTATCTGTTGTCGTAAAATCTTTCATCGCGCTTTCGCATATTCTCTTATTCAGTTCAAGTCGTTTAAGAAAAAAAAAAAGAAAAAAGAGAAGAAAAAGAAAAGTTCAATTTATTCAAAGAAAGAATTTTTAGCCTAAATACACAAATGTTAATAACAATCGTCATTATTATCGTTGTTGATGATTTCATTTATTATGTGGCACTTAATTAATGTTTGGATAGCATACACTCATTCGCTTACTTATGTGCGTGTGCATGCTCGTATGTCCGTGCTTTTGTATTTGTGCAAGCACTTGCTTATGACCTATGTACATGAACTTTTGCAAACAAAAAAAAAAAAAAAAAACAGAAAAAGACAAAAAAAAAAAGAAAGCAAAACAGATGATGAGAAAGACGAAAAAACACAGAGAAGAGGAAGACGCCGCATCCATAAAGAGCACATTTTATAAAATGCTTATGAATGCAGCAGATAAATACAGGGCACACATACACATACACATACATATATTCACGTAAGGAAATACTTAAAAACATTACCAGCAATTGAAAATTCTTGTGAATTGATGTCATTAATTAATTTTCAACGAATCATCACACAAATGACGATGACTGACTGACTGACTGACTGTAGTAGAAAAGCGGCTGATGTCAATTAAAATAATGCAGTCGACGAAAGGGATGCACGGGAAAATGACGAAGGAACTGCTGCAAAGACTGAAAAAGACAGAGAGAGAGAGAGGGAAAGACGGAGAGCGAGAAAAAAGGCCCACATTGAGTAAACTAATTTAAATTACTTTAGTGAACTTGAGGGAAAATGAATGGACTGCAGCATGAAAAATGCGAAAATGTTTCAACAATAAAGTAAATTCTCGTAGGTTTCATTTAAAATTGAAGATTAAAAACAAGAAAAAACAAAAAAAAAGTTATCATTGTCATCGCCTACCTACCTATCTATCTACTATCAACTATCACTGCTAGCGGCCGACCGACCTACAAGCATTTACTGTAAAGTGGAAATTTATTTTAAACACAAAAGCGAAGCTTTTCCAGCAGAGCTTTTGTTTTAAAGTCCAGTAGTAATATCTTCACCTAAAATGTAAATTAAAAACATAATAGAAATGTTTCATCTACAATGGAAAAGTCAAATGACTGAAAATGGCAGCCAGAATAAGCCAACCGGGAACTTTTTGTATTTTGTCAATAGAAGAAAGAGAGAGAGAGAGTGAGAGAGAGTTAGAGAGGTAAAGGGAAAGACGAGCCAAGATCAAAGCCAAATTTGCAGATTCGTAAAACAAAGAAAACTTTACAACTTTGCCTAACACTTGAGAACACAATTGACAGCCACAGGCATGGTCACCCAGCACAGCACTCAATAACAATATAACAACAAAACGACAAAGAGAAACAAAAAAAAAAACAATCAAAGAAAACCTTAGAGAAGTGAACAACAAATTGATTGTAAACAAAAATGCATCAACAAGGTACGGGAATGGGAAACAAGTTGCAACATGCACACAAGCACACACGCGCACATACACAAACACAGGAAGTAACTTAGCTGTCAATTCAAAAACGTACTCTTTTTCATTGTTGTGGCTTTCGAAGTGATTTCTCTCTCTTAAGTATTTATTAAAATTTCCTTTTCTCCTTCAGGAAGACTTTTCATTCGCAATAAGTTAGAGAAAAGTCAGTTACAGTCAGTTACAGCTGCACCAAGCAAATCCCTTAAATTCAAACATTATTTATTGGTTCTTCTCTCCTCTATCATTACTTAAAGTGAAATTGAAGAAGAAGAAGAAAATGCACAAGTATTTAGATATGACCTTATGGTTAGGAAGTAGGTTTTCGATTATTTTGAGATGCATCCATGATGAGGCGATGATGAAGTGTTTGATTAAACTCAAGCTGAATGGGCGAGGTCGATTAACAGAATTGAACGGGTGGTGTGGAGGCCCCAATTGTGATTTCAACGCGTAGGCGTACCAGCAGAATGAAAACTTAGTCAGTTGGCCAATCGCTCTGGGAATGCTTCCTACTCTTGTATTCGGTGGGGACAGAGAAGGCCAGAAAGCAATGGACGGTTGATGACCACGGCCTAGTGGTTGTGTGCCCTATAGCCTGCGACCAAAGTTAACTCTACTCTATTTGAGTCTTCCTTTGATTCTTACCTATATTGATATTATTGCGGTTAAATGATTGTTAGCAAGAGTAGATTTAAAGTAGTATGCAAAGGCCTCGTATAATTTGTAACCACATCTGAAACTTGGCCTTATTTCTTATATTGTACGATATTGTTACGTTATGTAACAGATTGGAGGGAAAGTTCTGTCGTATGTTATCCATGTACTCTCCTTTACCAAACCATCTCTGACAAGTACGAACGTTTATAATATCTTTTCCAAATACCGCACATAAATTTTTACATGCAACCGATGCGTTGCTTCCTTTTTGGTATTCATACAAAATGCATTGTCATAAATGCACTTTTTCTACTGACATATTTTTCACTTTAAATATGACAAGTAAATGATGAAAAGTGAAAAAAGACTCAGCAGGCAAAAAAATAAAAAAAAAAAATCCGAATGACTCACTAGCCAGACGCTTGTTTTTATTCACAAGAAAAATTACCTGCCTATTTAAAATACGACAGAACTTTCCCTCCAACCTAATATATTTCTACATTTGCTGCTGCTCATGACTGTGCCGGAACAGACGCTAATGTCATACTGTCAAATTAATTTTTAATTTTAGTAACGATTTTATAAAAAACTCAATTAAACTAAATTAAAAAGTCTTTTTTTTTTTTTCTTAACAAAAAAGCAATAAGACTATAGCGGAATATGACAAACCATTAAATAGGCTACAATACTGTATAGTTCAGAACATATCGATTTGTCAAAATAAGGCACTATGTGGTAAGTGGTAGAAAAACTGGTCCGTTACTGATCCTTTTCAGTAGTGGTCGCCCTTAAAAAACGTCTTCGAGTTGAGCACAAGAAAAAAGACGGGCGGACGGACGGGCAAGCTTAGCTTGATTCAAAAAATGATTCAGAACCAGTTAGTTTAATTAAAGGTGGCCTTATCTCAAGTCCTTCTGGATTTGGTTCTTCCTCGTAAACTTAATGTGGCCTTATCCCACAAATGATGCAGGATATAAAAATGTTTGAACTAATTCGTCCAAATCAAGTTCAATCAAGACCTTTGAAAATTCTGCCATGCCCACAAATGCCTCTTTATGTTGTTCTTGACTATTTAAGAGATCATGTCAGCTAAAAAAAAAAACAAACTGACTTTCTATACAATTTCCAGTGGCATTACTACTCGCCTAAGGCGATGCCAATTCGTCCCGCAATACTTTTGTCTTTTCTATGGCAGTCGGAATAAAATTCACTTTTCTTTTGTCATTTGAAACAATTTTTTCCCAGGTTTTTGATGTTTTTTCCATTTTTTGAAGTCACGAAAAAAATACTTTTTATTGTTTCTATGAAAGCTAATTAAAGTTAATTTAAAAAAAAAAAAAATTGAAAAAAAACCTTTCTCTTTAACGTAATGATGAGAATTATGGGGTTTAAATTTGTCATTATTGTAGTTGTATTAGCGTTAACTTTGTTGCTTAGGAAATCTCTCACATTTTATGTGAAAAAGAGACAACATAATATGATAAGTTGTTTTTAAAACAAAGGGAAATTCAAGATTCAAGTTATATTAATATCATCATTTCGTTTGCAGTCTTCCAAGATGTGGTTTAAAAAATTTGCCAGCTTTTGCCCCAGTATTATCCGTAAAAGTATCTCGACGGTGGGTGGGTGGTGGTAGGCTTCCCACTTTAAGTATATAAACCAAACAAGTTCAAATCGAAATGTTAAACAGCTTAACTAAAACATCTGATAAGCTTCGACGTATGTTATTTTCAAAAAAGAAGAAAATAATTGTGTCTCTATTTTAAAAAACAAATTATAAATTGAAAGTAAAAATCTTGATAATATGAGCAAAGCAGTTTAAGCGAAAGCACTCTTTAGTGTGCGATGGTAACGAGTGGATAGCTCCATTTAAGTTCGTGGAGAATGGCAGCCGCCAAGCAAATAAGTGCTGATGTCCACGATGCGATTTGAGAGAAAGCCGAGTGACTGTTGCGACGTAGCAAAAAGCGCAACTATGAATAGCGCATTTCGTTTAGCCGTATCCAACCGCCCATGACTCCGCGATATTTCAAGATTTTCTTCAACAATAACAAGCTTAACAAGGTCAAGCTAAAAAATTAGCTAAATTCATTTCTACGGTTTCCCTTGTTATTAGCACAAATTTCAAAACTTCTACTCCTCCATTGCATCTTGTGATGTTTACATGCAACATACACAATATGTGCATGCATGTTAGCGTGAATTATGTTCGATTGAATCCAACTCGGTTGGAATATTTTTGATTGGTTTGCTTCTGCGACGTGCTTTCGATTTAAATAATGATTATCCTTTTCCTCGTGAATGGTTTTTTTTTTTTGCCAATTCGTGACTGGAATTTGTTTTGTAGATTGTGTTTGGGATCATAACTGCTTGACAGATCATCGATAAGCTGCACTCTTGCTTGGTTTGCTCTAAATTTGCACAATTTTAAAAAATTGTTCGTATTGCTTTTTTTACCCATGACAATACGCGACGAAAAAGCTTCGATCGCCGATCTATCTCGAATCCATCCGCATAAATTTACAGTATCCTTGTACCACTGGCGGTGTACACAAACGTATCTAATCTTTTTTTTTTTGATTCCAGGTAAGTTTAAACGCCTCATATGTGTTTATACGTGTTCTTGATTAGTACCTAATTTTGATTTGAATTGGAATGTCCGTCTGGCCGTCTAGGGTGAACATTGTCCTGGCTGCAAGAAAAGAAACTATCGGTTTCGTACTTACCAGCAATACTGTAAGTTCGTGTGCGTAAGTTGGCATTGAACATGAGCCAAGTTGGTAGAATGACACGCCTACGGTGCTACTAAGCGCAAACTAAGAACACTTCTGCTTCTCTTTTTTGCTCCTAACTACAGACTTCAAATCACAAAAAGTACTACTCTCTACTCATTAAAAAAATAAAAATTTGTCCGTATCTGCAAAGATCGGAAATAGCCCTTTGTCATAATGGCCCTATGTCATGTAAATAAGTAAATAGCCTGGTGCAACATTCCCCTCGAAGTTTATTAAAGAGACGGATCGGGGGAGCTGCTCTTTCCTTCATCGCGCGCAATGTTCGATTAGTTTTCAGTTCACGTTCAGTTCAAGTTTCTTAGTTTTCCTTATTACAACACAGTTAGTATTATTAACATCGTGGTGTAGACACTTAGGGGGAACACATGGTGTAGGCACTTAGGGGGAACACGAAAGCCTTAAGTGATACTTACTAAGAACTTTTATGAAAGTGAGGACTTTTATGGCAAATTGAAGAGAGTCTTTCTTAATGTAAATCCTAAGTGTGACGTTCCTTAACCTTCGACCTTCAACTGTTATGTATCATCTATAGAATTCTTCGTCTTTATCTATAACATATCACTGAATAAGTTCGTAGGATGGGATGAGATGTTTTATGCGTATTGACGAATTAATCTGCTATTGACATAGCACCTGGCATTCATGCGAAATGTGTCAGAATTTTCTAGACATACCAATCATTAGTCTATAAGTTATAGTATGTATCATCCTATCAACTTATTGAGCGATATTTTCTATATAAGGCAATCGGACGGATTTAGAATCGAAATCTGTCTCTTTTGCTTTAATAGCCATGATTACTTTTGTTATTACTTCATATATGATTATCAGTTAGACTCGAAATTTCGTCCCATGACTTATAACCAAACTTACTTGACTTAAGATTTACATTATCGTCATTAGCACATTACTCGCACATTAGTCGCGTTTGAAAAATTGTAAACTTCTTCATACTTGTGACCTTTTACGATAAAGAAGAAATACGCCTTATGCGTGGCATTGCTTTCCGACCTGCGAGTAGGATAAAATGTGTTTTTCAAAACTACGCCAGCAATACATTGAATGTGCAGTTAGACCTGTTTCTACATTGTGTCGTATGATTGAAACTTTATTCTTTTTATTGTTTAATAAATTGTTAAGAGAATATTTTTAATATTTTTACATAAAAAACAAACATTTTCGAATAAAATTTTATTCGTTTGGAAAACGTGAGCAAGACAAGCAAAAATTGTTGCGGTTCACCATTTTTATAGTCATATATTTTTTTTATTTTTATTTTTTTTTTTTTGAACACGCAAAACTTGTCTATTTGAAATGATTCTCTAGATAGTCATAAATTCAATAACCATGCTGCCAAACTCTCATAAAAGGCTGAACATAATCGAAACATTGACAATTATGCGTTATTGGCTTTGAATTCTCCGACTGAGCGTAACAACCCTTAAGTGTATCGACATTCGATGGTCAATGATTACGTACCATCGGCCTATATACCGGCCTAAAGATGAGAACACTGATGTTCACATATATAGCAGACAATAGCAGACATGTGCAGGGACAAGCAAAAGTTGATTTGTCTCCAATAAATATATTTCTTGTATATTAAATAAAAAAATTTATTTATATTTTTTTCTTTTACATAATCCAAAACCCCAAGCAAAATCACTAATAAATATATTCTTTGTATATTAAATAAAAAATGTTTATTGTTTTCTCTTTTACATAATCTGAAAAAAAAAAAACCCCAACAAAAGCGGAAAAAGGGAAAACAAAATTAAACATTCGATAGAAAGCATGTAATCGTTTACATGCGATTGTTATTTTATAACTAAAACTGTTGCTTTTATTAACTCAAATCGATGATAATTTAATATAAAAACCACAACAAATAAAGCAATGGAAGCTTACACCCTACCTATGTTAGCAATTATATAGTGGTAGATATGAAAATGCCATAAATTACATTTTACGACAATCCGTAAATTTTGTGGTTTGGTTTGGTTTGCTTTTATATAACCTCTACGTACGTAATAGAATAACAAACATTCATTCATTTCATATAATAATATTTTTAAAATTTGAAAACCTTCGACTTTTTCACTTGAAATTTGTATGAGATTTGGAGTCGAATCAGTTGTTTTGTTAGAGCCAACATATGCCCATAATGCTTAAAATTTCAAAGAAAAGGAACCGAATATCAAACCTTTGTCAGGGTCAACAGATGGCGATTAAAAATGACAAACCAACATTTCCCAGAGAGAATGAAAGTTTTCCTTTCTTCCTATGAAGGTTACGATGGACTGCATCCCCTGCGTGATTACATTGTCCGAGAAGGTCTGCTTAAGCTTCTCTTCTGTAACGGAGAGGAGAGGACAATTTTTCCAAATTTGAAATTCTAAAAACAATCATAACCTCAAACTTGAAGATTTCTAGAGTACCATACCAGTTATGTTGCACTGTGAAGGCGATTCCTTCTCTAGCTAAACTGCTCTTACTTAGAAGCAGAAGTATTCTGCCGCTTACAAGAGTCATATTTATATACACAACCGACTCCTACACTCCTTATGAAACTTCCAAAGCCATAAATTACACCTTAAAATACCCATCAAAGATAATACTGACTAGAAGCGTAAAATTCTGAATCCACCTAGCTCGGCTAGTCTGCCGTTTATTGTAAAAATGCTTGAGGTCGTAAGCTTTTATATAAGAAGTTGCCTCCTGACTTACATTTTCTTATTCAATAGCCATAGATCTAACTTAAGAAAGCAAAGGTTATGCACTCACGACTACGGAGAATAAGCTGCAAAACTTACACCCGTGTAGAAATAAGTTCTGGCATCTTCTCTATGAAAACGAACGCTTATGTCAAAAAAACGGTGAAATCAGTAGTCATTCACCGCTAGTTACACATTTATTCTACTTCTCTGCCGGAGTAAGTATGCTATGCTATGGCGAAAAGACAGGTGAGACAAAAGTAACTTTTTGGCTATCGTCATTGAAGCTCTTCTCAGCCATGCAATAATTCACTGACCGATATATACTTTGCGTAGAAGAAGCAAGAATTGGTGAAATCAGTAGCAGAGTCCGGCTCAGTATTTCCAGCGTTTTTTATGCTGGTTTTGAAATTGGTAGTCGAACGTATTTCGGCTCAAAAAATATATGTTCATCATATCTTTTAGCTTGTTGTTTGATCGCTTCAACTGCATCAGTTGTTGTTGGTAAACTAGCTCTTCGATGGTTTCGTTGCGTTTGTTATACGTTACAGCATGCTGCACGCGGTTAGTGGCACTAATGGGTTGAACAAGTTATTCGAATTTGTGGACATTTCTACCTGCCCCTCTGACACGTAATTAAAGAGGCTAACGGGAGGAAAAGCATATTGGACTTTGTCGTCGATCCTAGTGATCCCGTTGACGTGAAACACTTTTTGTTTGCATTTCCGCTATTACATCTTGGCCATTTGTCTTGTCTCGGCGAACTTTTTCTTCGAATAAGGCAAGCAAGAAACGCTTCTGCATTTGACTGTTTCTTAAAAGGTATGTGTTACACCCGTCGCCAGGATAACTCATGCCGTTAAGCACAAGTTAGGGATAGGGGTAGTTGCGCATGGAGAAGTCATAGTTTGATGTATGAGTATAACTTTTAGAAAAACCGGTAGCTACTCTTCTATGCAACTTAGTATTTAGTTGAAATTTGCTGCTTCAGGTATTTACCGAGAATTTTGAAAAGGTCTATCTATGTAAAGAAAAGCTGACATGGACTAATTGCTTTGCAATACTAAAGCATTAATGTGATATTAATGTGAATGCCAAAGATGCACCTTTAGAGTAAGACGAGCGTTTGCAAAAGAAATCTAAAAATGATTTTTGGAAAATTTTTAAACTATATTTCGTTTAATAGGTTTATTTGTCGTATAAAAGTGCTTGTTCAAACCGCCAGCTAGGTTTGTTTGCAATGTCAACTTAGGTACATTATAATGTGCGTTCTCTTTGATATCTAAATTAATTCACTTTAGAGATTAATAACTCTTTGTATATATTGTTCAAACTTGCTTAACAAAATTCCGAATATGTAGACAATACTTTATTGTGTCTACAATAAAGATAAACAGATAATGTTTATTATTATTAATTGCTAGGTTTACCTACATCGGTAAGCAGGTAAGTGGAAGTCTTGATGTAAATATTAATAAGCAAAAGCCACTACACTAATGTGCGGGACATGCTCGGGTAGGGCATATAATTTGAAAGTCGGTAGAGAAACACTTATGAAACCAAATATGGTAAATGTTGTTAAACGTATGCGTACGCAGTAGGCATATGCTTTTCTTTTCTAAACTAAACTTTTCCTTAATGGCTTTGTGCGAAGGAAGTTTACCCAGGTTGTCTTTTAATTGAAATTCTTGTTTATAATTTCCGATATCAATTAACTCTCTCTGGCTTCAGTGTCGATTGTGAAAACAAATTTTAATTAATTTTTAAAATAAACAAATGTGTCACGGAACTCTGCTTATCCCGTAAATTTCTAATATTGTTATCGATTTGCACATGTCTACATATATCGTTATACATAAATTTAGAATTTCAATGTTAGTCATCTAGTTCATCGTGACTTTTTATGTAAGATTTTCGAAAAAGAGTTTTTTTTTTTTTTTTTTCTTTAATTTATAAAAATTTAAAAGACAAATGGCCCTCAAATTATTGTTAAAGTTGTTCGAGCAAGTTTTTTATGCCATATTTTAGTTAGTTTTGTTAACATCGCTTTTGCTGGAGCGCGGATTTAATCTTTTGAATAATCGTTTTAAATTTTTCAAAAAAAAAAAAAAAAAAATATAAAAAAAATTCAATTTTATTTAAATTTCATCTTAATTTATGACTTTACTTTTGAATATAATTTCGAATTACTGATCAATTCAGATATTCAGCGTTAATCGGGTTTGATCGCTAATTGCTTAATTGTTTGTACAAAGTATCAAAGTTTGAGATCGGTTCCTGTGAGTGTAGTCTTTATAGGTTTTTTTCGAGGGAAAATATCTCTTTTATTACGTGGACAGGTGTTCCTAGAACAACCTTCATTGCTTACCAGTTGAAAACGAGAGGTAAATGTACGGTTCTGCCTGCAGCTAAGAATAGTCAGTCAGGCGGATTTTCCCATTTATTGTTTTTCTTTTTAAATGACCAATGTAGTTGAGGTGACCTATACGTTTAATACGATGATTGCCCGAAAGTGGTAAGGGAAAGAGAGCAGGTAAACGAAATTTTCTTACAATTCACCAGATCGAAACAGGATAATAGCTTCTAGTTATCCCGGCTCTGGGCACGTTTTTCTTCAATTGTCGTACAAAGTTTTCTCACTTTTGACATACGACTATTGAGTAAGACAGTCTCCGGGCCTTCAGACTCTTTGAGTAGGCGATGTCTCATTAACTTAAGCTGGTGCATGAAGAGCGCCATCAACTAAGCTTAATAGCATGAAGAAGTTTAAAGGAATTTGCATTATTGTATGCTTATGCCCTTCCTCTGACACTTGCATCGTCTTATTCGGCATAAACTATATGCACCTGTTCATACTGTATTCACAATTATTGCATATGTGTATCATATTGCTATCGGTTGTTATTCTCCTAATATGTTTACTCACAAATCATAGAATATAATATAATTTATTTACTTTTCTACATAGCCATTGCTATGCAGGATTGAATTATTTCCTAGAAAATAAAAATTGGAAAGAAAATAAATTCCAGAGGTAACGTAACTTATTGCTATTACTACAAATTGTTTGTATTTGTATATTTAAACAATTGAAAAAGTTGAAGAGGGTAGATCGGCGGTAGCTTTTAAAACGCTCCCCTCAGTTGCTTTGGGCAAAAGATTACTTTTGCGAGAGGAGTTAGCTTAATTTAAATTTTAGTAATAAAAAATAATGCGAAACGAATATCTTTAATTGATTTTGTCAACAATTGTTTCATTTTTTAGATCTTTGACAAGTTAAGCTACAGGAAAAAATTGTAGTTGCCCTTCTACATCCCAATATTTTTAAATTCTGCAGAAAATTGAAACATATCAACGCGAAAGAAAGGAATTTCTTTGGTGGCCTTTTATTAAAGCCATAGAAGTTGTACGATCTCTCCCCCCTAAACAAACGTGTACCAAAAAACCATCACCATTTCGTCGATTGCGATTAAACGCAGGCCAACGCTGCCGCAAACGCCAGCGGGTGCCCCACAGGTGTTGTCACCCAAGCGACAGTGTGCCGCTGCTGTTTCGGTAATACCAGCCGGCGCAACTTTAACACCGCAAATCCAATACGCTACCGCGCCAGCTGCGGCTGCTTTGAAAGCCGGCCATCACCATCAATTGGCCTTTAATACAGCTGCCGCTGCTCAATTGGCTGCCACAGCAGCTATCACTGCACATCCGCACCACACAACACAACAAGTAGCTGCTGCGGCAGCTGCGGCCGCTGCCGCTGCTCATCAACGTAACATTGCCGCTGTTGCTGCACAGCATTTTAATCCTGCTGCTGCCGCCGCTGCTGCTCTCTTAAATCATCAATTGCACACAACTAGCACCCATCCGAGTGCTGCCCATACACAAGCCGCCGCTGCTGTTGCCGCGGCCGCAGCAGCAGCAGCCGCTGCTCATCAACAACACGTATTGCACCATCAGCATCAGCAGCATCAACAACAACAACAACAACAACAACAACATCACCTCTATCAACAACAACAAAATCAATTAAGACATTTACAACAACAGCATTTGTTAGCGGTGACAACACCTACGACTGCCTCAAATAGCCACAACCATATCAATCACCACAATTCTCTTTCTTCATCCTCCACCTCCAACAACCATATCGCAGTTACATCAACTCCACCCGTTGCTGTAACAACTGTAGCTATACCATCCTCTTCAACGTCGTTGTCATCGTCATCGTCGACGTCATCATCTCTGTCGCCTCTAACAAATCGTAATAATCTTAAACTTGTAAACGGCTCGAATAGTAACGCAACCACCTCAAGTAATTCGACTGCTAACTCTGGAAGCGTTACATCATCGCATTCCAATATTTCGACAGCGGTTATCGCTGTTGCATCGACGACTTCTACTTCAAATAGCAGTTCGTTAGCTAATAATAATAACAATAACAACAACAACAACAACAACAACAGCAACAACGCTGATAGTGTGACAACAGCAAACGGCAATATTAATAATAACGCAACATCAACGGCAACAACAACAACAACTAATACCAATAATTCAAATACAATTATGGAAAATCAAATGTCTCTGGCACCACTTGGTTTATCACAAAGCATGGATTCCGTTAATACAGCCAGCAATGAAGAAGAGGTAAGTAAGTCTTACTAGTGCAAAAAAAGAAAAAGAAAACAAAATTAGATGCGTGAGAACAGAGAGAAAACAGAGTTAGCCAAACTGCTTGGATGCATACATAGAGATGGTTCATATACTTCCTTTACCTACTATACTTCATATAACCTTAAAACTCTTTAATAGAACTCGGATATAATATCAGGTTGGCAACGATGAAATTTTCTGGAAAACATATTAATAGAGTTCTGTTAGGGCGTTTACCCTAGTCGCGGATTTGACCGTCTTACCATAATCAGTTTATGCTAATCGACTAAATTTGAAAAATACGCAAAAAAATGCTTCGGAAAAGCAGAAATTGAATTTGTTTAGCTTATTTGAAAGCTACATTCATGAGGTGTCCACAAAAATGATCTGGCCGAAGGCTTCCAAGCCCATCTACATCTTAATCCTAACTACACTGTCAGGGCATTTACAGAGCCCAGTTAAGCTTGTGGGTAGGTGTCTTTGCTAGTCGAATTCGAATGCATCTTCACACCCATGAGTTCGGAACTTGGCAATTGCACACTACGTGCAACATGTCAGAATCGAATTAAAGTTTATTTTAAAGATGATATATAAAGAAATTTTGTATATATGTTATTTTAGTGCAAAAATATTCAAGTGATTCTTGAAAAAAAGCGTTCAACGAATACATTTAACATGTATTTCAAGCAGTAGGAAAATACTTTTTTTTCGTAACCCATTCACAGATGCTTTAGGTGAAAAAAAGCTCTGTGCATTGAATGTTGAAAAGTGCTGGTTGGTTAATTGAAAAGCAAAACTGGTTTACCAAAATGCTGTTTGAGAATGTTTACAAAAATAGTTCTCTAGAAAATTTTCCTACACACAATTTCTATATGCAATTTTTTTACAAAAAATTTTTCCACAAAAATTTCTCTATTCGTCTTATAAATAACGCTTTGTGTGTTATGCTTACATGCTTACTTAACTTTTTTTATAAGTAAGTGTTTACATTTCTATGCTTAAATATTTTTAACAATAATTAAAAATAATATTCAAACGCCCATAAGAGCTTCCTTCAACCCTTTTCATTTCCTTTTTTTTTTTTTTTTTTTTTTCCATCTTTAAATTGAGACGTATATGTATGTATTCATCTCATTTTCCATATGAAATAACATCATTAACCCACATCAAGGAGTTTTTGTATAAATATGTAGTGAAAGCCACTATACATATATCTAAGGCTCCTTTCCAAGAGGCCTTAAAACTATAAATAGTTAAACAAATTTAAAAAAAAAAAGCAAAAAATGTTATTTTTTAATTTCACAGTATATTGTATGTACGTATATGAACGTTTGTGTGAATTCACTTGTATGCACAAAAAAGAAAAGAAAAATTAAAGGAAGCATAAGTCTTTTCAAATTAATTGTGGTTACCGATCAATAAATGAATGTATGTTCTTTAAAACGAACTTTCTCCTACGAGAATCAATCATTCGTTCGTTCAGTCTATGAAATAATTTGAGACGTTTTCAGCCTTCGGTTAACGATTGGTAACTACACCTTCCAGTTCTTAGATCTTTGTCTAGAGAAAAAAAGAGACTTTGAAGGGAAATACACAACGCTGCCGATGTACTCTATCAAGACTTTTGCAACTTGAGAATAAAAATTTGATTCTAAAGGAGAAAAAGTCTTCGCTCTACTCTCCCCCCAGTTGTTAAGAGGCTGCCATCGCTGCTTAGGCGTTCGTTCGATATAGGCAAAGGATATAATATAATACTAAAGCCATGTGAAATTCGACATGAAAAAGGAGACATCGCGTGGGAAAGACAACTATCGATGGTAGGTTGTTCCAAAGACGGGCGATACGGTTTGTCGGACGACAAATGCGGTAGTTTGTTGTTAGGCATGCAGATAACTCCAGAATGAGTGGGTGGGAACGCTGAGAAGGCACTTAATTCGTAGACAAATCTCTTTTATCTCTGTAGAACACTTGCCCGAAATGTAGCTGTACATGAGCCCAACACAGCCCACATTACATCGCTCCCGTCCACGCATACGACTTATACGCTAACTGTGGATGGCTATAGACGGCGTAATTGATACGAATATTGGCGGCCGTGAGGTATCTTCTGCATAGACCTACATGATATGACTGGAGAATTTGTTATTTTTTGTTTGTCTTGTTTGTTGTTTGGTTTGTTTGTTTGTTCAAGCTTAACGTAAGCAGATATGTTGCTTCAGAGTGACATTATTCCCGGTGTATTACTGTCTTTTTTTAAATCCGCTTGTTATGCCAAATCTATTTCGTCACCTTCAAAGTGATCGTCCTTCCGGTGAGAAGAACCCAACGTGTACAGCACGACGATGATGAAAAAAAAAACTGTTAATAGCGAATTGATTTTTGAGCGAATTGGGCGCGATTTTACCGGTCACGACTCACCTTTTGCATGATAGTTGCTCGATTGATTGTTGGTTTCCGAGCGCCTAGATCCAAGTCTCAAAATGACTTGTGGAAAAGATGTTTTTTGTATGAGTAAAAACCAAGCGTAGCTGACCATCTAACGAACGTTTATGATGTGAAATTTGGCACTGATGTCTGTCACAGTGCTACCAATTTAGAAAAAAACTAACTTTGATATTCGACATACCCGCACAATTTAATTTGAATATTGGTCTCACTTCTTGGCGACAGTATTACTTGCAAGCCAAGCCGACCTCAAGACAATTTGCACTTACTTTAATCAGCATCATTACCTTTATCTTTTTATGAATGCTTAAGCATCTGTCCGTCCGTCCGTCCGTCCGTCCGTCCGCCTGTGTAATACCCGTGATACACATTTTCCCGCTTGCCAAAATGAAGAGACGGCCTTAAAAGGACACACCTCTGCTTACGGCGTTTTTTTTGCTAATTACTTACTTATAAACTCCAACGGGCTAAGGATAAAAATGCCTAAATATAGTTTACAAAGAATGTAAAAAGTCCGCCACGTCCGTGCAATGTAATCGTTAGTTTTGTATTTTCAACCTATATTAGAGAAGAGATGGCCACAGACGGGTGTAGTTTTCATAGTTTTTCTCTTTTTTAATTTTTGAGGACAAACAATTTTGTAAACCCAACTGGTAATTTTTTTCGTCAGGTCTACGCAATCATCTAAGAATTTAAGAAGCATGGTTTCCGAGAGCGCTAACAATTCTTTTAATCACTCAGCGCGTAAGTGTCATTAGTTTTCCCTTGAAAACGTCTGTCACTGTCAAGCTTGCTTTGAGCGGCTGCCACTTTCCGCAAATGAATTGACAATTCACATAATTTTTCGTATAAATTTCAAAAATTGCGAAAAAATACTCTTAGTATCTTATCCCATAAAGTTTCCATTTGCTCTTCTTTATACATGCATATATATGTGCAAATAGTATTTATTTATCATTCTATCGAAAATATATAGGACGTGAGCATTGCATTATACTGTTCTTCGACTCTCCTGTTAGCTATCATAAAATATATAAAATTCATGTCGTAGTTTGCCAAGCACTTTTGAAGCGTATCGCCGAATACTATCAAGTTGCGATTGCATTGCTAGCGAGCACAAAACTCCTTTAGTTTCATAATATAATAGAATAACATGACTTTTTTACTAAGTATGATTTAATAGCATCTTGTCATTGAGTTCCTATAAAAATATCTATTTTTTTTTTTTTTTTTTTTTTTAATGTAACCCTAAGTGACAATATTTGCTTGCCTTGTTTAAAACAATAAAACCATTACGTCTTCGTTAAAGAGTATTAAGAAAAATATATATTTTCTTTTTTCTTTATAGAATTTTATATATATATGTATATAGATAGATGTCTCTTCCACAACGCACTCTAATCTTGATGACTATATTTTTTCACGTATATTTTCCTTTGTATATTTTCTTTTTTTTTTGTATTCCGCAACCACTGTAAATTTAAAAGTCATTGGAGCGTACGAAAAGCCGTTAAGCGAATAAATTTCATTTCCTCCTTAGTGTGTTTTTTTCTTCTTTTTCCCATTTTTTTTTCTTCCTTTTTGGCTGCAAGGTTAAAATTT
>NW_023998455.1:6963069-7067917 GCF_014805625.2 Glossina fuscipes
AAAAAATTAAAAAGAATAAAAAAATAAAAAATTAAAACATAATTATAAGAAGAGATCAATATTTGGCGTGGAGGACGCACATAGACAGACAGAGAGAAAACCAAACTGCGACTGAGAGAGAGGGTGGAGAGTCAGATTAGCGAAGGAGAGACACTGAGTTAAAAGTAGAAAAATGAAGGTAGACAAGACGAAGAAAATGAAGAAGAAGAAGAATAAGAAGAATAAGAAGAAATTTAAATATTTAATAAGTACCCATCCGAAAAAGGAAGCAAGGCACAAGAGCGATTTTATAAATGCATACTCAAATTAACTTTGAGTTAAGTTTCACGGTCATTAAAGGAATTTTTTCTTCTTCTTAGCTCATCCACTTGGCAAGATTTGTATAAAATATTTTAAGAAAATTATGAAAAACGCATAGAAACGTTTTTCTGCAATTTTCTTAGAATATTTTAAAGCTTTAATGCAAAAATCTGCTCAGTTTGGAAAGAGGAAGAGTTAATAATTATTTTTGCTCGTATTTTTAACAACCACCCGTTAAAAAGCCTACTTTAGCTGGACTCAATGTTCACCAAACATTGCAAGCCTGCCGCCTGACGCCCGTACAATAATAAATTAAAGGTTTACAGGCCTTCATATCCTGTAAATTCTCCGAAGCATTCAACCATGTAATTATATATTACGTGTATTCCAAAACCGGTATTTATAAATAAAGTAAGTGAGTGTGCGTTTCAAAGTACTGTTAGTGCATGGACATATATATGCATTAGAGAGAGACCCTTAAGTTCAAATTCTCACAAATAAACCGTAATATGTTGTTTCTTTTTTTTTTTTATTTATCAAACGGCTGCACAATAAAGTAGTGTGAATACAAGTACAATGCGAGGCCATACAAGTTCACCTGCGTCGCTTTGTTCGCATGTGTAATAGCGAAGAAAAAAAAAAGAAGCTAAGTGGTGAAGTACCATACATGTACTTCTCCTCTTCCTGTCATCGTTTCGATACTTACTTACCTTTTGTTTTCCTTTCATTTTCTTGAACAGATAGCAGTTGTTGGCTTTTCCTCTTTTTTAAGGGAACAAAACAAAACATAAACAAAAATAGAGAGACAGAAGGCAGTAGCGGATGACTAACGCTTACAATGACAATGATGATAATAACGATGATGATGTTGTTGTTGTTTAATAATTAAAAAGTCAATTATGTAATATATATATATAGAATAGTAAATCCGTAAGCGAGCCGTAACGGTAATATCTCCATGCGTATAATACAGTTTTCTTACAAGTTTATGAAACTGGTTTTTGTTCTTTTTTTTTTTTTAGGCAAATCAAGTTTTGTGATACGTCTGTGGTATTCGAAAATATTCGCTAGAATTACGATTCGCACTCTCTGCTCTTATTGGCAGTGAGCTGTCACTACTCAGCGCCAGTTCGAGTTTAGGAAATCCATTCGCCATTAGGACATAAGCATAAATATGTAATTCAATGATTTTCGAGGTCCTTTCGAATTTTCGAGAATTTCCCTGATCCGTTATCTATCTCTATTCTCGATTTATTAATTAAGCATAAATATGCAAATCGACGAAGCTCAAGGTCATTCTTTTATTTTCGAAAACTTTCCAGCTATGTTAGATTTAACCTCCCCCAACCTCCCGCTTTCCAAATCACTTTACACAGTCTTACAATTACTGTTTGCAGTGGTCAGTCATGTGCTCACGTTATAATAAACGGTTTATTATAAATTCATTACAATAAAATTTTCCGCATTCACCGTCTTTTGTCTTTATCTTTTGATCGTTTTGAATAATGAAAACAGTCAAGAAAACGTAATAAATACCAAATTTATCTGAATCACATTGTAGTGTGGAGTGTGTGTGTAGTTTACTTAAAAACTTTTACTTACAAGATATAAAAATAGATGAAAATATATTTGCCACTGACTGACCCGACTGACTGAATTTAAGCAAAAATTGAATCTAAGCAAAACATGTCCGTCTGAATTCCGTCCGATTTTATATTCATAGAGCAGAATCGAAATTGTTTGCTGGCCTTACGGCTGTTGCGTGTTACGAAAGGAATGATAACATAAGCTTACCCTTGTATCTCACTTGTTCCTTGTCTCTTGCCTCAGCATAAATAGTAATTAGCAACATAGAGCAAAAAGAGAGAGACCGGAATTTATTATTATTATTTGTAAAAAAAAAGCAAAAAAAGCAAAAAAACATTGAAACAATAACAACCACAAAAACAATGATGACAATGCATGAGCTCTTACAATAGATTTAAATCTAAAAAACTAAGAGTAATAGCGTATTCCGTTTGCGAGTACGTTAAAAAAAAAAAAAAAACAACATAAAAAACTTTTCATGACTGACTTTCGCTAAGGACAATAATTCTTAATTATCCCACATGCATGCATGCTACAAAGGAAATCAAAAAAAATAATAATAAAGCATATATACCGTTAAAAGCCGTTATTTACATCAGAAAAAAAAAAAGTTGATTTTCTGTTCTCTTGTTTTTTTTTTTTTTTTTTTTTTTCGGGGCTCGGTGTTAATATGTAGCCACACTTGAAACATGGCGCGTTGTGTTAACGACGACGACGACGAGGTCACCACATATATAGCTGACTCATCTTTTATTTAGTTAATGCGCGAGGGTTTGTAAATATGTTTGCATATGATAGTGTTTATGGATATGGCGCCACCTTATAATATCATGATAGTGCCGAGCATGTATGAAAACTGATTTCGAGCGAGCTTTGTGTGTATTTTTCATTTTCTTAACTGCCTTGACCCTAATTTTTCTAGTAACGCACACATACTGAGGAAAAAAAAAAGAAGAAATGTTTCTCGATGTGTTGAGCAGAAATGCAGGAAACATGTTTTTAACTGAAGGTTATACTCTGAAAATAAACATTACGGTTACGTACGTTGCTTATCTTGTACATGTTTTTTTTTTTTTTTATTTTTTTTTTTTTTGCTTTTAATTTCTAAAGTAAATTGATGGAAAGGTCTTCAGAAGTAAGAGGAAAAAAAACCCGACATACCAGCAACTCGAAAACATAATTAACGCGGTCTCTTTAATGAACACGAATTAATGCAAAGAAAGTAAAAAAAAAAAAAAAAATACAAAAACAAAACACATTTTCATGGTAGGAGTTGGAATTTTACATAAATTAGTAAAGTTTTGATGGATGTATTGGTTAAACGTGGTTAATTTTCTTCAGGAGAACTGTTCTCGCGCGCTAGACATCTAACGGTTAAAGACACCGGAAAGGAAACTATAAGGCGTCAATCGGGTGAAACCGGGATCGGAACGTGAGATCATATGTCGTAACGCACTTATATGCTGCCCATGATACATGAGGTATACGTCGGTGGGATTAAAACGATCCGATGGCCGATAATTTGCAAATATTTTTCGCGAACACAAGTCGCACTCACACAGCACGCTTTGTGCTTGCCATAAGGAGACAAACATTGCGTTCCTATACACATTTTGCAACGGTTTTGCTTTCGTTGTTCTCTCTTCTATTTGGGTACGTTTTCGTCTTTCGCTTCCTCTTTGTCCATTTTCAGTGGCCTTGTCAAACGTGTCCTTGCAGTTGCTTACATTTTGCCTTTCTTTTTTTTTGTATTATTTATTTCTTATTTAGCAATTATTGCCTCAATCCATATTTTAATAATTCATTTATTTAAATTGCTTAGAAAAATATCATCGCACCGCTTATCGCACAAAGGTCCACTAAGTTTATATGGACGAATGCAACAAACCAAATGAAATTGGGATAAATCCATCTTTCGTTACACCCATAATTATATAGCCACGCCCTGCTACAATGCCTTTACTTTCTTCTTTTTTTTTTCCTCTTTCCCAATTAAGTAATATGGATAAATGAGATTTGTGCTAAGTCAAGTCCTTTGTGGCAATTAAATTAGTTTAGGTTACCAGAACAGCTCTCTAAGCAAAACTAGAGAGCAGATCATCCTTTCTTTCAAGCTTTAGCTTTCATTTTACCGTTATAACAAATCTTAATGGACAATTGAGAGGACGGAAGGACACAGCGAATACCAATTTGAATAACTGCTTTATATCGATGAAGGTCTTTACGCATACTCTTCCACATTACTCTTAGACTGTAGTGAACTAGCAATCTTAGGCAACAGGTATCCAAGTAACGATAGCTAAGAGAGTTTTTGTTATTCGTCTTACGCTTGGCATCGTTTAATGCTCTTTTTAAATCACTTTTGTTTTCCATTGCGCTCATTGAACTCGTAGATCCCTCACCCCTTGGCGATGATCGCACTATATCTACCAACTCTGCCCAGCTCAGAGTGAAGTAGTAGACTGCAAGGCAGTTCCAAAACAGGCGGAAACATACATATGATAAATAAGACAAAGCCACTACCAGACTACAGACTGAACGGCTCGAAGATTTATATGAGAAAAACAATTTCGTAGGGCTGTTGAAAAATTCAATTTCCGCATTACGAATCGATTCTCTTTCACTGTTTAACATATTACGAAAAACGGCTTTCAGAAGATCTTTATGTTGCAGGCGTAACGAAGAACAGGCGCCCTTTGGTACATTTTTGTTAAGCCCGACATGGCTAAAGTAACTAACACTTCATTTTCTCTTCACTTTGTAATCCCACTCTTTATTATATTTTTACACTTTTCCTGATTTCGCGAGTGAGCTGAGCAACAACGCCGGATTTATTGAGTTGAGTAAAAGGGATCGGTTCCGGTCTGATCACCGAAGAGAAGCAGCGTCGAATGCGATTAGCACTGAGATGGGGGACCGCTTGGGAACACCGCATGCAAATGACCTTTTATAGCCTTGATAGCGCCCATCAGGAAGGGCGGATAAATAAACTCAAAGGAGACGTAACCGAGCAAACAATACGTTAATAAGTCATTACATTACTTAACCAATTAATAAGCGTATCCCATGACACACAACTCAAGTGCTATAAAATGTGTATAGAACCCTGATCTAATAAATCGCAAGCTCGATAGACTCGTAAATCAAAAGCGAAAATACTGTCAAACTGTCAAACTGGCTCTTTGGGTTGCAATTCATACTTTGTGCAGACACAAACACACAAATGTTGTTGTATATTATGTTAAAGAGATTCTTATTTCTAGTTCTGTTTCTACGTTTTCACTTAATCCTAATGGAACAAGTTCGCAAAGTCATGACACTCGTTACGCTTAAGGGGCATATAGGAGGAATCCTATCAAACCCAATGAAGTAAGTCGAAGCCAAACCGAAGATAAGAGCAGAGCTAACTATTGCTTTAAACTAAGAAAATGTAATTTAATAAAAAATCTTTATCGTTTCCGGGTCCGGTGCGATCATAGTCTTGACTTGGTAACAGCGTTTGAAGACAAAGCCAATACACATTACATAATCTTTTAGTTAAGTTAAGATTACCGAACAATAATTGCGGAGCGGGAAGAGTAGAAAGATATGGCTAAGGTCTTGTTTCGCGGTCTTCCCAAGACTTGTGCGAACAAGCATTGTTATGTGATAATCAGCTTGATAGCCAAACCGCTTAGATGTTGTTCGCTAAGAGACGGTCAATTTAAGTTTACGTTTAAGAGCAAGTACGTGCATGCGTTTATTTTCATAGTCGCGTTTATTTATATCTTCTTGAAGATAAAAGTTTTTAAATGTATACGCGTTGCTGTAAGGTCCTCTCAATTGCATTTTACGTAAAAGTGTCGTTTTGTGTTAAATGTAAAAAGACACGTTTTCGCTTTTAATACGCATACACGAAGACACATTCATGCCGTTTGGATGCATAACATTTGAGAATTCCTTTCTTAAGGTTAAATGTCATAAGACATAACAACAACGCAAGACCGAAATGAAGATCAAAAAGATGGTACAGATGGTACATAAAGCACAGAAGATAAAAATCATTTTCAAATGTCTGTTTGTTTTCCAAGTTTGATTACGGAAATGGGTGACAATGCCAGGAAATAGTTTAAAATTTCTTATTAAATGCTTTGGATTAGTGGAAATGAAACGAAAATCCACAAACTAAGGAAGTAGCAATCATTGTCTCTAGCATTCTCACGCCTGCGTTCGAACTATATCAAGCACTATCAGGCAATATTGTTGAGACACTCAGCCTTTTAGCAGAGGCCTTGTGATTGTGGTTCCGATTAGATAAACTAAAGTAAATGATTCTGACCATGTGTCGATTTGCTCAATATTCACCCAAAAATTACTGCATTGTGCATAGTAATGTTTTGCTGGTTACAAAAGAGACATGGCTCTGGCGTACCATGGCACGTGCTTTTTCCCAACACTTTGACCAAAACAAAGGGCAGCCGCCAGTAGCCAAGACTCGCCAAGCGATGCCTTATGCCTTTTCCACAATAGTCCTGTGTTTGGTTTGAGGGCAAAGTTACCTTTTAAGTAATTAGATTTTATGTTATATGAAACCGCAGTTTAATCCCTTTTCTCTTGTCGGTTTCGGTTTTATTAATATTTCTGTCTAGTAAGAAATATGAGAAAGAATGCAAAAAATAAAAAAAGGAAAGAAGGAAAACTATAAAAGAAGAAATATATACAAAAGGGAATCTCTTTCTTTAGAGGTGTGCAAGTAGGCAGAAAAGAAAATTATGTTGGCCACACACATATAGGCACAGCAGCAACAGCAGCAGCAGCAGCAAAACAAAGGCAACAACTTGTATTTGAATATTTGGAGTTTTATGCGATGGCGAGCTCACTGGTTCTCGCTCCTTACCGTTCCTTCCGTTTGATAGAAAAGTAGCAGATGTAATATATATTTTTTTTCTTCTTCTTTTTTTCCCCGTTTCTTTTATATGCATAGTTTCCGCTTTTTCTGTTACTAAAGTTGCGGTGCTAGGTTTTTTTCTGTACTGATGAAACCTAATAAACCGCTCGCTAAGCATACAACAACATTGAATGCCATAACAGTAAAATGTTAACGTCCAGTTATGAAACCGCAACCATCATTCACCCACTCTTCTATTATATATATATATATATATATATATGTAGACGGAGTTCATCTCTCTCAATCATTCATTGAAACCTCAATGGTTCGTGCAAATCGCATGGTTGATGGTTACTGAAAAGAAAAAGTTTCTAGCATCCAGGCTGCATGTAAAACAAGTGAATTGCTTGAGTGAATTAAGACTTAAGAGGGGTAAGACAGAGGTTCATATGGCTGGATGGATAGATAAATGAATGATTGAATGAGTAAATGAATGAACATTTGAATGAATGAACCAAAAATGAAAATAAAAATACAAAAAAAAAAAAAATGTTTTGAATTTTTTTAATGGAAAGCAAGAAAAGAAATCATAAAACAAAAAATAATAGTAAGTTTCAATGATTTCCGACCATAGTTGCGATTTTAGTTACGTTTTATGCTATAATGGATGCAAAAAAAAAAAAAAAAAACAAACAAACAAACAAACCAAACCAAAACAACAAAAAAAAAAAATCGGGTAATTGTGTAAACAATAATTGCTTCTCTTTACTACAGAATAAAGAAAAGCAAAAACAAGAAAAAATAAAAAATAAAAAAATGAAGTTGAAACCTAATTTAATTTTAAATGTAAAATTATTGTTATTGTATATTTATTATTATCATTATTATTAAACCTATTTTTCTGCTCTTTTTTATTTGTCGTTGTTTTGTTTACATTTTATTTTTTATTGTCCGAATGCAGAGAATAAAATAAATTCTGAGGCCTCAGTGTGGACAAGACATGTCAACCTTAGCTCCTCTAGTTTGATATAACAAATTCTTCTCTCTCGCCCTTATACTCTTTACAAGGCTGAGTGAACGGTATCCACAGTTGTATTTCGATAAAGGCACAGTCGCTGTCGATGCTAGAAAATATCTGCCATTCACGAGCAATCTATTGTATCGAAAGCTAAAATAAGACTCGTTGCTTCTCCCTTTAGTAATTACGATGTTTAAGAGACTCGTCGTATGCGAAATCGCTTAGAGAACTAACCACTTGGAAAATCGATGGTAAATTGCGCTGAAAGTGAAACGAGATCAATACGTCAGTTATCGCCGTGAATCTCTATGTCACTCACCAAACGATCTTAAAAGCTTTGGCCACAAATTAATGAACTAAGCGTTAAAACCTCGCTCGAACGAGGTTCTATCTGGGAGCTTTACTCAACCAAGCCTCAATATTGCTTCCACTGCCACCTAGTGTTGCATGGTCGAGTATATAAGAGTCGCCACTGAACGCGAGTTCAAATCTCAGTGCGGTTCGACCACACTAGATCGTAGCTATAGTGAGTGTTCACTCGGTGAAGGTCAATTGACTCTCATCACTTTTCATGATCGTTTGCTACTTATTGGGTGGCTTACGGACGCCCTCACGGACTTCGTAGTTTCGGCACATTATCAACCACTTGCACTTGTGAACCCCTTATCTAATAAATACAACTACTTCGAGATGAAAAGGCGGTAATCACAAGGACCCAGTCAGAGATGTCCCCAACCCATTTTAAAGATCGGTGTCTTGGTTGCTTTTGCTGCATGCAAACATGTATTATCATGAAGCGGAATTACTTTTCTGTTTCCTTTGCCGATGCAGAGCGCATCACTTAGTTTGGTTTAGTAAGATTTCAGAAGGTCTTCGTAGATGATTCCTTTCTGAAGCCACCAAACGTACAGTAACACGTTCTGCTTGACTGTACGGAAAGCTCTTTTAGAGTTTTTGTTGGATTTTCGTCTACTAAATGTTGAATTTCCCCATTCAACACCTTTCGCTTCGCGTTCATCGCCTTCAACCGTTTGCACACTGCCTTCTAACTCTCTCATAATTTACTGCATTTTCAATCCAAGTGAACTTCTTCAATATTTCGGCATCTTAAGCGCCATTTCGTCCCAGTTTAAAACGGAAGAGCATGTCATGACGTGAAAACTTTTTGTTCGCACCCATCTGCTTAGACTTTGACGCAAAATTTCGAAGGATATGTACGCGTCAGATGTAGTTTACAGCGCAATCAGTTTCAACGCTGATAACTTTTTTCTACACCCAATATATCGATTTCCCAATTCATTTTAATGACTCTCTTTTAGTTAATTGCGAAAGATACGCTATTTCGTGGTTTTTCGATTTTTTAAATTAAACTTAAACTTAAATTGTCTTCTTAGATTTAATTAAGTTTGCAATCAAAACGAAACAATCGATTGCAATGAATACATGATTGGTTTATAGAAGTTTTGATTTATGGAAATAACCCGAATCACCATAAAATTTATTTATTTCTTCTGTAAGTTTTTAGATATTATTTTTTTGTACCTATATTTATATACATATGTACACATATACTTTATACTTTATAGTGCTTTCATATTTAGTTATACACTCATTAAAGCATTAGCTTCGAACACTTCGCCCATGCTACTGTATAGAATGAAAGATGTAAGCGTCGATTTTTAAATGTTAACAGAATGACGAAAACAACATGTATATATATATATATATATATATATATATATATATATATATGTATATATAGAGAGAGATTTTTATCCAGCAAGGTGTTAATTTTTGAGAAAAATTCACACTTTTATTGCCGAAAAAACTCTTTGGCCCCTGACGTTATTGCATCGAACATTTAAAACAAAAAATTTCATTCCGGGTTATCGTGATAGCATAAAAAGCTTGAAAGCATTAAATAGAAATAATGTTTTATTTTCTATATACATATATATATATATTCTATATATACATATATGTAAATATGTCTGAAATTGTTTTCCTATGACTGTGAGTTTAATTGCATGTCATGAGTGTCGTGTTTGGATAATTACGCGGCAAAGGTATATAATAGTGTTTTGCTGCTTATTCAGGTAAAAATTTATAAAATAATTTTATGTCATTAGATTTTAGATTAGAGATTAGCACTCAGAAGCACAAGGTAAAAATATTTGAAAAATATCAGTTGAAAAATAATCTTTACACCCACATTGCTTTATGGAATTATTTTGTAAAAATAGACTTATGCAAGTTTTCCTATCAACACAAATGTTTCGCTCTTTGAAGGAAGGTTTCTTAACTTGTTTTTGAAAATCTTTAGATTCAAAGAGATTTTAATTACAACATCAACTGCCGTCAATAGCCACTATAGCCGATAGCTCGAGCTAGAACTCTTCAGCTTTGACGTTAACGTCTTCTATAAAAGTACGACGAGATAATAATGCAAAGTAATAAACCGAAACCACAATTTCGAAACTAAATTTTGTTTTAAAAATTCATTATAATTTTCAACTAATTATAAGTGAATAACACACAAAAGATAATTGCTTCAATGACGTTCGTTTGCTTGTTTATATTCAAGTATTGTTAGAAGGGGAAGGAATACATTTGTAGCTTAGTGAGAAATTTTCGTGCAAATTGAATGAAATTACGTTTTATCAAATCAAAGAATCTCGGAAGGCGCGTTGTGGCAGCAAAGCGTTGGCTGCTTGCAATTGTCAACTGGGAAAATTCGATAAAACAAAAAAAAAAATGTCGAAGACAATTCTCGCACCAACGAGAATTTCTCAAGAATTACGAAATAACTAAGAAGAAGAAAAACAAAGCAAAGCTAATTGCATGGCTACACGTTTCAGATACGCATACCTTATGAGGTGTAGAGCAGACGGTAATAAATACAAATTTTCTTTATTCAAATATGGCTACCGAAGAGCACCTGCAAATTTCTTGATTTATGGATCTGTCTTTGTTCTTAAAGGAAAAGTTCCTGAACATTTTCCCAAGGACAACTTTCGTCTTACGACTCCTAATAATAAACCAAAAAGAAAAAGAAGAAAATCGTAAAATCTGTTTGCTATTCCGCTTCACCTAACTTGTGCTTGCGTACAGCAATTGCCACATAAATAGCTTAGGCTTCACGAAGATTGCATAAATTAAATACCCTACACAATTTTGATTAGTACGACAGCGACAGGCTTTATGCAAGTGAGCGCGGGGAGTGGTCGAAAGAGTAGTCTGATCCGAACAATTTTGAATAGGTTCTGCCCAAAGCATCTCAGTGTATCAAATTTTATCAAAATATTTCAAAAACTTGCGACGAGAAGATTGATCACAAGAATACAAAACGGACGGAGAGACGGACCGGCTTAGATCAGAAAGTGATTGCGAATTGATTAGTGTGATAAAAGATGGATTTCGCCCAAGTTTTGCTACGAGCCACTTACACTATACAGACAGATGAGCCCTTCACAGCCCACACACTGTTTAGTATAGAGGAAGGAAAAGAAGGCTGCTTCAAAGCAAAAATTTGTTTGAAGCCAAAATTATCGATAAGAAAAATAATACCACAATCCAAGATAAATGAAAGAATACTACAGTGGAGGTTTGCTCGCTTTTACCTCAATTTTGGATAATCGTGATCTGAAATTTTTGTTAACACAAATTTCACGAGGTCCTTAAGGTAAACATGGCGGTATTAGTAAGTAAGTAATAGGATCACTAGCTGAGCTTTAATAAGCAAGAAAAATCTTTGCTTCCGAAACACAAATGAAAAGATGAATAATATTCATTTTTGGAAGAGATTGCCGGAAAGAGGGAGTCGAAAAGCCTCAAGAGAAAGCGAAACATGAATATGATATAAGACACGGGGGCTAAAATTCAAAAACGTATTAAACATATCGCTATCGATGTCTGATGGAATATTTACTTTTATGTTTTCATTTGTTAGTTCAGTTAAGTGAAACATGAGTGCATATGTTTTAAGGCGTTTCATGCTCTTAGGGCGATTTCATCATGCGCTTCCCTTATGCATTTTTAAATGCGGATAATTGCAAACCAATCAATTGTTATTATTACTCAGATATTAAATTAACTTTTCACAATTTAAACAATTATATGTTGCGGAAGTTTGTGCATTTAACTAAAGCATTATGCAAATGCTTACATGTGGACGACTGTCTGCAAGAGTGCATTTATGCTTGTGTTTGCGAAATCTGCTTGAAGTACTTACTATCAGAATGGTACCGCGCAATTACAGCAAAGCAAATTTCATTGTTTGCTTGTAATTGCTTTAACTACGCATGGCATGCATTGCTAAGGTACTTTGCATATACACATTTACACAAAAATGTACATATTTAGATGCTTGACTTGGTAATTTATTACTACTACACTCGTTTATATGCTACGTACATATACTTGTACGCTTCGTATGTGGCAAAACACATAATACCCTGCGAGGGAGGCCGGCCGAATCAAAATGCAAAGGAGTCAAGCGGTGAAGTTATGCATTCTCTTCCGCTAATTGAAGTAATTACTAACAACAATGTGTATGTCTGTATGTTTATGTATAACAAACAATAAAATATTCCATAATCTCCATGCGACGGCCTCTTGCTTTGTTATTATGCTCTCCACAGCCACTGGACTTGGCATACATTTGTAACGCCTAGAAGTATGCATTGGAGAGGTCATAAAATGCATACATATTTTCGATCAGTGTTAACATACGATCCTTTTTCGCTTATTTTGTATATAAAATAAATGTACAAATGTGTGTAACTTAGACCACGTGCCCGATTTTATTGAAATCTTTACCGCACTTGAGATTTCAACCCGCGGCCATTAAGTTCTTAATCGCTATCCTTTGCTCATTCGAGGCACTCATGCAGACTACAGAGGATTCTGTTTAGCTATGTCTCTCCATCCGTTAGCCCTTCTACTTTTCAGGTTCAGGCTCCGTTGAAATTTCCTTTACGACCTCTTTGGCTAAAACAGAAAGAGACTTATTTTCAACACGTTTTTTGTTTTTTTTTTTGTCATTTTCGTCAAGAATAAATTCGGAATGCATATCGGAAATGTTTCATCAACACACACGCACACGTCACAACCTACAAAAAATCGTTAGCCATGAATTTCTCCTTCTCCTTAAATGAAATCTCAATTTAAAATACAATTTTTTTCTTTTATGAAAAGCAATGAATGTGTGTGTGTATTTGATGACGGCTTGCTTGCAATAATTATTTTTTCCTGTTTTACTCTAATAATTTTTAAAAAATTATTTATTATATTTAAACTTTCTATAATGTGTAGATCATGTGTGCAACGGTGTTGAAAAGATGCCTGTGTTTTTACAAATACAGTTATGTTTTGAAATTGCATTTCTTTTCTTATATATGAAAAAGCACAAAACATTAAGTGAACTCATTGGAAAACAGCGTATTCAAAGCAATTCTTACCACGCAATGTTCTTTCAAAAATTACGCATTCACTGCTCGCTGAAATTATCTTAAAGACCTACTTTACTAAATTGATAAAATACATAAAGATTAACGTAAGTGAGTAAGTCGTACAAGTCAATCAACAAAACTAAAACAGATCCCATATGCTCTTGTAGTCATATTCGAGTGTACTAAACGTGTTTCATTATAGAAGCGAAATAACACGACACGACAGTCAAAAGAAAAAAATTTATAAAACAAAAAAGAAAAAAAAAAAAAACTGAAAACAATGGATTTATGCAATGAGTGTGCATTTAGAAGTTTCCATATTAAAAGGTCTCCCAATTATATAAAAATTGAAATAAATGCTAAACAAAGTTTATTAATAAGACTCTACAAGATTAGTTATAATGGAACTTAAATGGAAAGTTTGCATGAGAAAGGGTATGGTCGAAGAAATTCCTCCCTCATCCTCAGTGTGCATTAATAAGGCAATGCTTGTCTTCTACGAAGAGATACCTTAGTTTGCTAAGGTGAATGAAAATGATAAAATACTAAAGCATTGCGGCTGAGGAGCCCTGAGCCCTGAGCCCTGAGGACTCTGTAACAGCCTAAGAGACATTTGTGTCAAATCTCAAGTTAATGCCTTTGTTAATCAGCGAGACATCGATCTTTGCTTGAAAGTCGAAACTAAGTTTTCTTTGAATCTCTCTCGAGCCGGAACCAAATCGAACGAATAGAGCGGTAATGAAAAGAAGTGTAGATCAGGAAAATGCGTCATTGTGATGCAAAAGTCAAAAGCGTCCTGTCCGCTAACGGTGAAACTATATTCGTTACAAACAGTTTGCACCGGCCGAAGCAATTCATAACTCACTTCTTGAAGGTAATGAGAGGAAGCTTAGTTTTGCTACCTTTTGGCTACAGAGAGCATGTTTTGCGGGCCAAATATCGATGATAATAGGTATGGAAATAGCTGTTAACATCGTGGTCCTAAGGCACTGCATTCGCTATGTTCGCCTTCACGAGATCATATCATCATAACGAAATTATTACTTGTTAGAGTTTTACAGAAGGAGCCTTCTTCGGTATACCTTTGGCATCAAGAGATGTTTAAAAGCCATAGATGTCACTCATTGAACTCAATCACTCATGTTGAATTGTCCGAAGCTACTTTTCTTCAAATTAGATGTAATATAAAGAAAATTCTATACCGTAAGGAAAAGAAAAATTCGTAGCGCAAATCGATGAAATTCAGTGTCATTTCCTTTTACATGAGAATACTGGAATTTATGATCACAACGATGTGTGATGAATATATGTTCAAAGTTTTCAAAAAGTTGCTTTATTATACTTAATTAGAAACAATTAAAATTTGTTATTGTTGCCTAGAAAAACATTGTGGGCATAATTAATAATTGGCAAAGTATTGTAGGCGTCATTTATATTAAGCTCGCTCATCATTAGCACTCATGCCCACATTAGCACATTTACACATTGTAATCATAAAAAATTATCAGGGTTTCCCAAAAAAAAAGAAAAGTTTTTTAAATAAAACAAAGCAAGCTTTCCAAACATAACACACAATAAACCCGTAGAAAAGTGTAGGGATATCGCTATCCATATAATTTTTTCTTTTTTTGTTTTTTGCAAAATAATGCAAGACATCTGAATTTCTCTAACTCGTAAACACTTCGCTGGAAGGGTTTTAAGCGAACGATTATCCTACGAAGCTATTGAGGCATGTGATATAACGATATAACAAATGGTAGTCCCTTACAATTAATACGCTTCAGAGCTTATTAGCCGAGCTCGGCATAACAGTATTAATTATTACAAATACGGATCTTTAACCACTTGTCCGCATCAAGCAAAGCTATAAATCGTTCACAAGCACTTGCATTATAATTTAATGATTCCTTCTCTTGTAGTATGAATAGTAATTCGTGTTTTCAAAAATTCAAGCAAGAACACTATAGAAATATGTGCTTATATTAGAAAATAGTTTTGAAAATATCTACATATAAGCTCTTGTCGTGCTTTGTCATTGCCCTGTGCAATATTGCAAAGTGCTGCTCGCAGCCTGAACGTTATGCAATTGAAACTCGAGACATAGCACTTCATATCGCACAACCTCAACTATGCACCTCAAGTCCCGAATTTACATATGTTGAATATACGAGCGGTCTAACACCTTTTAAACTTGGCACTTATGCTATTGTGCTGCTAAAGGTAGATACTGAGCCATTAAAAAAGAAATATATGCAAAAAAAAAAAAAAAAAACGCGAGTCGTTGCTTTAAAGTTTAATAACCCATTAACGAGCAGCAACTGCTTACTTACCTACCACTGTCAGCATGTAACACTTTTTCTTTTTTTAAGTAACCTACCACAAGCTTCACATATTTCCACTCACACTTACTTAGTCATTCCTTTTGCATTGTTTTCGTTTTAACCCCTGGCCAATTGATGTACATAACCGCCGCCACTATTCCTATATCATGTACACGACATTCGCCATACATTAAATGCCATACATTTTTCTTTTTTTGGTTTACGGCTTGCTTCTGCTCCCTTTTGTTGCTTAGTTGTAGTATTATAGCTGCTACTCGTCGAGTTAGTCGAATTTGTGGATATACGAAAAAAAAAAACAAAAAAAAAAAACAAAAAGACAAAAAATAAACTGAAGAAAACCCTAAAAGTGATGTTTTACCGTTTCCAGTAATCAAATTCAATTTCCCTGACTTTCACAATCTTTACAAACGACTTGAATTTATTCTTTTTCAGTAAAAGAAAATTGAATTTAAAAACAAGTAAAATACGGAAAAGTTTAAAAAATTTCCATTTCATATGAAGCAAAGAAAGTTTTATTCAAGTTATTCCGAGTCCAAAAAAAGTTTGTCTTCCTGCCCCCAAATAGAAATTCACGCCGTAGAAAATTTGAATCGGAAAATTGTTCTAGCAGACGTATCTATGCAGTTTTTCTAAAGAATATTAGCGTCCAAGAGTTCACCGATATCAGCGCGGAGGGTAAGACGAGTAATTACTTAAAATCATGCATAGTAAGGAGTGAACATTTAGGAAAACTTTTACTAAAGTCGCCTTAAATTAAGCCCTTTGCATGCTTACTGTCAAATGAAGAGCGAAACTATGATAAAACCCCTCACTCAATAAGTTCGTAGGATGATATGTACATGTCGCCTTTAGAGACAAACTCATACGATGTTTAGAAAGTGCCAGCCTTCCAACGAAATTAATTAAAACTTGATGACATAATGCTTTACAAGCTGTAGTCTTTTTGTAACTTCATCCGCATTGGCTTTGAACTATGAAGAATGACGTTTAACTACATAATCACTGCTTGGAGCTGTTTAGACGAAATGAAAATCCGACTAAGGCCATCCAAGGCGATCAAAAACGAAAAAGTTGCGTCCGGTTACGGGTATGATGTCTGTCTTTTTTGCGACGCATGGTATAGTAATCATCGGCTGTCTTGAAAAGACACATAGGATCAATAGTGAATATTACTTGGGATTATTAGTGTCCTTGAATGACAACATAGTAAAAGTGATCCTACACACTTATTGAATGATGGGTTACAATGACTTTGTTTAGGTGTGTATTTTTAAGTAAAGCCAATCTACGCCAAATTATCTAAAAATTGCAAACTACCTTTGACGTTACAGCGATAATTTTCCGTAATCCCTAAACTTTTCCTTTTTTTTTTTTACATTTTTTATTTGTTAGTAATGGCCGTCAGGTGTTTTATACTTTTAAGCTATCATCGTTACGAGGAAAAAAGTGTTCGCTATTCGAAAACTTTTTAAAATACTTTGTCATACTTTCTTAATTCTTCCACAAATTTTCTTTAAATGTTTCTTTGGCTTAAACAATGCCAGAGGGAGTTTTGTCCGTGGACGCTATTACATTATACTTGTTAAGGGCATTTAAAGAGCACTAAAAATGATAAAGAATCAATATCTGTCGTTTCTATCTTTTAGCGCAACTTAACGTAGTGTTTAATTAAAGGAAAAAGTACATGACGACGTAGAAGACAGAGAGAAGCATACAGAGTAAATAAACTTGTGGGATATATGAAAACCTTTTCTCATCAGACAATTATTACCCTTATTGCACAATCACTACCAAACAAGTAAGAAAATCATATTCGGCGGTGCTCGCATCCTTTATACCCAGCACTGTTGTCCGTCGTATATCGCAGTCACGTACGCAATATTTAATTTGAAATTAATGCACTTAGCTTGTCATATTGTACAGGTCCTGGAGGACCACCACAGAATATACGTGCGATTTGTTATCGTTGTATCTGCTGCAAATTATAAGAAACGAGCGAAAAGGGAAATTATTTTGTTATTTTTAAAACGGAGATGGTCTTAGATCATCATTGTACTGTGCTCGTGTCCTTGGACTTGCAATCTTTCTGCCGAGTTTGAAGCCGATAGATTCACTTTTCCGACCAGTAGACGGGACATTACACAGACAGACGGACCGACGCACACGCTTATATCAATTCAGAATTTGATAGTGAGAAACAGTGTAGATATACTTGATGGAATCTCTGGAGCGTTTTTATGGGTGTTGCAAACTTTACTCCTCATCCTTCGGCAATGGGTATAAAGATAAAAATAAAAAAACTTTGTTTTTCATAAGATTTCTTAAGAGATTCAAAACAAACAACATCCGAATGAATTGCATTTTATCCCAAGTTAAAGTAAGAGGAAAAATGATGAAACGACGACTTTTCTTGTCTGGTAATAGAGAGACGTGTTACTGGGGCGACTAAAATGATTTTTCCCTGCATTTGTTTCGATTACAGTTCGCCGCAAACCGCTCCGTATCTGAAAATCGTGACATGTTTTCATTCGAACGAACTTTTCTTAACAACTACTTAACATTTTTTTTCAATAATTTTTTGTTCAACTTTCTTTGTTGTTTTATTTTCTTAAAAACCGTAGCTAACTAAAAACGTACAAACAACGAAAAATTTAATGTGTTCATCCTTTTGCATGCGTTTCATGCGTTTCATGCGTTTCATGCGTTTCGTACGATTACGACAATGATGTTCATTATAATAAATAAACATGTTGCGGCTTTTTAGATTTATCTGCCTTTGCTATTAAAGTTGACGTTGCTGATGTTGTTCTTTCAAAAAGTAAGACAAAGAGTTTGTCCACAATTTCATTAAGTAGATAAATACAAAACGCAGTGGTCATGTGGTTTTACTATACATAAATTATAAAGATTAAGTTCATAATCATTGTTTTTGATGAAATTTTATTACATTTTATTAGTCATTCACAACTGTGTAGAAGCACATGTGTATAAACGCAAGTAACAGTACAGCATGTATTATATAACTATAACGATAATTATGAGCTCAGCAATGAGCAACAAAGGTTCAGACGGCTCAAAGGCAAGAGGTGGACAAGAGATATCTTAGAAGCCAGTCTAGGCTAGGCGTGTCGATGTCTCGCAAAAGTTCACCTCAAAAGATTAGATTACGAACTGTTGTTTGGGAGCTACATTTGAATGAGAAGAGAATTGCTTGAAAGGAATTGTCGACTTGACTAGCAGCATAAGAATATGAGGGAAGACACCTTAGCTATTGAACTTTTGAAAAGTTTGCTTTAAAAAAGAACGCACCAATTGGTTGCAAATTGGGGCAATGGGTCAATGGTGGAACCATAATGAAATATTGCGCTTTGGAAAAAAATTCGATTCATGTTCCAAGAGATGGCTTCACTCTAAAAATCGAGTTTGTGAATGGCGTAAATACTCAATGAAAAGGATTTGGATAACTTTCTTGAATATTGAAAGGATTTTTTCGTGAATGTTAAACATTAGCTCTTGAGGCGCCCCAAAAGTTCAATATCAGAAAAGTCAAAACCTAAATCATTTATCAATCATCAGCAAGTCATTTATGAATTCAGGGATTGTTATGGCACACTTCACAATGCGAATTAACGGTGCGCATGGACAGAGGGATAGAGAAACGGTCAAGGTAATCTATGAAAATATCTCTGATTCTGTTCTTTAGAGCGTTATTAAGCGCTAAGAAATCTAAGGTAACTCATGGAATCGGTGCAAACTTAACAGAACTGCTATAATGGAGGCACTAAAATGTTTTGTGTAAACCACAAGAAGAAGCGAACCGTAGTTATAGAAGTTCGCTCATAACCTACATATATAAACATTATTATGATTTCGCATCAAAAAGTGTAAGAGAAACTCAGCCCACCTTCCATTGCTGAACGAAGACAAATAAAAATCCAATTGCAATTAAATACGCGCTTGGTTAATCATGTGCAAATAATATCACATTATTGTATTACAGACATTCTCTCTTCTTCTAATTCTAATTATTGCCGGTGTGTTGCGAGCTGGTTAACTGTGTTCTATCTTTGCAAGCAAACTGGTGCGATAAAGAATGTCAGGTTTAAAAACCTAAACAGTGGCTTCTTTGCAACTTTATAATCTAAGCAATGTTCATGCTATACACATCTACAAACATTTGTACTTGTGCACATTTTTATAAACAGTTATACTTTTAGAACTTGACAAGCAAAAGAATTATGTTCGCTTTAAAGCAAATCTTTGTTGTTGATAGCCACAAACGCAAACAAATACATAGGAGTTACAGAGTATTTCGTTAAATGCGAATACAGCAGACGATGGATTGGACCTTCAGTCCTAGAAAATAATTCTAGGAGATTTTTATATGAAGACATGCTCGACGGAGAAAATGTCGCTTGCCTTCGTTGCCTCGTCAGAGCTATTCAGTCAAACGTTATCGAATTTTTTTCATCACTTGTGCTTCACGTCGGTCCCACAATTGCATGACAATCGATTGTGGCACTTCTGCAAGCTGACGAAGTTGCGCTCAGTGAAATTCGGTCAATCCCACAATCGTTATTATTACAATTTTTTATTCCTTTTTTTTTTTTTTTATTATTTATTTATCTATATAGTCCTATCATATTAATTAGGAATTTGTAATGTTGAACAATTGTCACAGTAGAATTTTTTTTTTTTTCAAATTTAATAATTATTAGCCGTGTTTTTTTCACACTCTATATCGAACTCGCAGTACAAATCCGATTCTTATAAAAAAAACCTAAATAAATTGTGCAGAAAAACGTATGTTATTAAAAAAGAAATATCGGAGAAGAAATGAAGTTTATGGAGGACGTGATAGACAAGGCGATAGATAGACAACTTAAAAGCAAAAAAAAAACTTGGCGAAAAACGATAGATGTTTGCTTTAGTTGCTAAGTTACATTAAATTAAATTTTTTCTTTTCATTTGTTATGGGGAGAATGAAGAATATTCTGTCCATTATTATGCCCTACACCACTTGTGGTACAATTAGTACATTAATATTAGTGCGAATGTATGCAACATACAAAAGGGGTTAAGATAGACCCAGTTTTAATTACACCCTTCTACTCACAATCGTAATCTGAATTGGTCTAAGCCTGGCTGTCCGTCTAATGTCTGGCCATGTAAATTAGTGTTGAAAGTACACAATGTCGCAATTTTCGAGATATTTTGATAAAATTTGGCACAATGACCAGTGTTTTGACCAGAGGCTGAACGCTATTGAATGAATGGTTCGGATCAATCTGTTTTTTCCACCACGCTCTGAAAAGTCATTATATAGAAAAAATTGTACAAAAAAAAGTAGTCGACAAAATTGGTTAAATGGCAGCATTTCGGCATATTAAGTTGATACAAAAATGTTGGATCGGCTCGGCCAATTTCTTAGATCTTACTTTAATAAAAATTTTTACGAAAATTGACCTTTTTTAGGGCAGAATAGTCTGGGTTTTAATATGTTGTGATCGAAATACAAAAACGAACTCTATCTACGCCTATCTTATGTATCCTGCCCTATGTAAGGATTAACCTTGTACTACATTAGGTTGCTTTCCCTTAAATACAACCTTGAAAAATATGCCCTTTTATAGGCACAAGATATAATTTTTGCATTCCGTAGTAAAAATTAAAATTATGTTAGAGAATGGCGGTGTAGGTGTTTCACGATCGGCTTTGCCCGACTATAATGTTTTTACTTAATTTTTTTTTCTTTCCATTTGGAAAGGTCAGTATCACTTACTCCTCTAGAATACACTTACACTTATTTTTATAAATCGCTTTTGAATGGTTTCATGGCTTTAATCTGCAGAAAGTAGTCAATAGTTTTAACTGCAACAACAAATAAGTTAACGATGGTGAGCATGTAAACGTGCAAAGTGCTACGCTTAGTTAAATTACTTTACTCAAATTAATTAGTTTTGCAGCATTATTATTATGCTTGTCTTCCTAAAGGCCTTTCAATTTGTTTATGGATAACATTTCAAATATTAAGCTGTCGTCCTATTCAATAGTCATTGCACTGTTTAAAATACTTCTCACATTTAATTCGTTTATTAAGCATTTCTTGTGCATTTATTTAGCTTAATGGGAAAGCAAAGCAAACAACACTTGCCAGCATTGAATGCACTTGCATCGTGAACAAGACGTGCAGTATCGAAAAGAGGAAATCTGTCGCTTGCCTTCATAGCTTTGTGGGAATATCTCTAAATTAGCCGAAACAATTAAAAATTCTATAATTAATAAAATAGCTTTTATGTTTTGAAGTCATATTAGGGACTTGTTGCTGCTGCCCAGGCAATGCTTTAAAACGAAAAATGTTTTTAATTTGTCGCTTAATTCTCCAGAGTTAAGAGTCTAGATAAGCATTTATTAACATAATTTAAGGTGCGTTTTCACTTTGCCACCTCATTTCCATTTCATATTATCTTAGCATAAAATTGCGTACGTTCACGAGTTATAAAAAAAGTACGAGGCTTCCTAAAAACTCGAATTGTTTTAATTCAAACGAGTAAAACGACTATGAAATACCCTACATCATCTTACAATTATTCATACAATCGATTTTGCATGTCAGGCGTTGCGTTGACAGCGGGCAGCGGGCAGCGGGCACCGGAGGAAGTGGTCCGTTCCGAATCATTTTTCATAGCGTTCGTTCGTGGGCCCAAACACGTCAGTGTATCAAATTTAATCAAAATATTTCAAAAAGAACGGCTTTCATGTTGAACACAAGAAAACAAGACCGACACACTTACAGACAAGCAAAGTCGATGTAATACAAGCTGGATGCATCGCGACCTCGCACATACTTAACACGCTCTTGTAGCACAAGTGGGGTATGGTATAAAGAACGGAATAAAACAAAAAAGTATTATTAAGCTTAACAGAATAAATGCGATTTATACGAAATAGGGAGTATTTTAACTTTGTATCGTCCATCGCTTCCTATGTTTATAAAGCGAAAATATTCTACAATTTATAGTACAATTATATTCAGTCTGTGGTTACGTAATGTATACAGCCACACTGGACACTTTATGAGCATATGATTCATTAAATTTTTTTCAAAACCACACGTTCGACTTTGCTCGGCAGATACTCGGATTGCATATAAGAGTTGCGACTGCCAAGCTGGTGTACGAGGATTCAAATCTCAATACTTGGTCGTAGCTATAATGAGTACTCAGTCGATAAAGGCGTAACAATTAACGATTTGGCACACACACACACAGTACTCTCCCTGCCTGCTCAACTACTTCTGTCCGATCATTACCATGTTACGCGCATAGCCGACATCTCCCAAGTATTCAGTCAGATAAAAAAAAAAATAAATAAATAAATATATAAACATATGTAAGTATGTAGCATGCGTAGGTGTATGAACGCAATACTGCAACCAAAAAATAAGACCAATATTCACATGTATCGACCAAATATATCTAATTTTTCGATAGGTTATTTTTTGTAAATTTGCAGCACTTTGACAGACAACTGGGTCAAATTTCGCATCGTAAACGTCTTTATTGTTTCAGCTGCGCTTGGTCTCGTACGACACTAAAAGTATCTGTTCTGGTTTTTACAATGTGACTTATCAACAGATCGTGAGACGCATTGTTACGGGTGGTGACACTTGGGTCTTCGCATACGACCTGGAAGCAACCGATCAATCGAGCGAATATCGCGCAAAGGTGAGCCAAGACCGAATAAATTGTGACAAATTCGTTTCTTTCAATCATCGTCGTGTTGTGCACCATGAATTCCTTCCGATGGGCCAATCTGTGAACAAGGAATATTATTCGAGTTCGAGGACTACTATCAAGGCGAAGTAGACTTAAGAAAGGAAAAACTGTATTTGTCTGGCTTATTGGATACATTGACCGGACGGTATTTGAGATCATAGAATTTGGTAACATTGCGTAGGTAATTTTAGAGACAAAAGCTGACACATTTTCATAAAGCCTGCTGACAGGCAGTCGGGCTTTCAAGCAAAACTTTTGATTTTAATAAGGAATGAATGTGTAAATCGCTTTTTAAATAATTTCTAAATTTAGATCAGTGGAAGAGGAAGGAAAGAAAAGTGTTGAAGACTGAATCCGTTGAGTTGGATTTTGAAATCGTAAGCCCGATTTTCCCGGACCAGCAACACGCAAATGTCCAGTTTGCATAGCTCGAAAATTCTCACATTTTATAGAGTCGCTTAGAGGTTTTTCTGCGTCTCGAAAACCCTGAGCGGATTGTGAAAAGCGGACAATTGTACTTTTATTCATACGTTCTTTTGTGTGTTTTCATAACGCGATGTTCGCAACGAGGAATGAAACAATGCGAACGATTGTTGAGAAATTCTTAAGTCGTTCAGATTTAGTCGACCGGTATAAATGAACTCAATTGCTTTCCACGGAATCGCAGACAATACCGATGATTAACACCATATTTTAAATTCGTTTCGAACTGCAATCGAAAGCCAAATCATGGCTGAAATGAATAACTTTCGAATTGTGGCGAAGTGAATTAAAACAAAACAAAAAATTTCAGTCTTTAAACTTTTTTATTGTTTTTCCTTTTTTTTCTCTCCTCTCTCACGTTTTTGTTCACTCATTCATTATTAATCAGGACTAGAGCAAGTCCTATAGAATCCTTTTTATTTTTTCACCTGTTTCATTTGTTATTGAACCTTTATGTGGTTAGGGATTTTATTAAAATTTTTCCTACACTTTTTTTTTTTTTTTTTTTTTTTTGTTTTTTTCTACCCTTATAAAATTTCTCATTGATTTGTTCACTTGAAATTGCTTGAGTGTTTTGTGTGTTCCATATGTTCGTGTACTGTTAAATATTTAAGTTTTAATACATGTGGAAGTGGTTGTGATGTGCGGAGTGTGTTGAACGTTTCGAATACATTTCGAAATAAAACATGTAAAGAACAAGTAAGAAAGCTATATATTCGCCTCAGGCTGAATCGTTGATATCCTCTACCGCAACCATCCACTGCGCACTTGAAAAATGTTTTATTAAGGCAAAGCAAGTCGGTACATTGATCGAAACGATTTCAGGTTGCTTTCGAAATATTTGTATCTGGTTTATACTTTTTCCCCTGTTGTGGACTTGGCTTCAAACGTATTAAGGCTACCTTCAAATCCAGCCTATTGTCATTAACTAGACATGTATATCTCCCGGTTCCAACTATTTATCTGGATGGATACGATAGCGATGTTTCCAAGCAAAGAGCGGGAGGACGGACATCCCAATCCAAAACAAATCATAAATATATGCACTTCTTGGAATTTCGAACGCATACATCCATATATGTTACAAATGGGAAAGCAATTCTATTATATCTTCTTGCTTTGACGCTGCACATAAAAGAGGGAAATAAAAATGTTTATATGCTTGCCTGGCTGCTTAAATATTTAAAATATCATTTAAATGAACATTTTTGTGTTTTTATTCCTTTGAATTTAAAGTTGAAAAATTTATTAGAAGAAATTCACATTCCTCCATTATTTATATCGGATATCTGGCGAGCGAAATGGAAAAAAAAAAAAATAGAAAAGAAAAGAAATTCTCAAGCAACCGCCAGTGTATCTTTAACAAAACACACTAGAACGTGTATGAGAACCATTAAGCCATTATATCGGCTTTTTTCAATTATTTCATTACATGGTCCTAATAAAATGAACAATTTTAAATTTAAATTTAATTTTGTTTATTATTTTGCTGACATCTGCTCGCATTTAGTAAATGAACTAATAAAGATAAATCATCACTTAAACAATAATAACAACTCGTGAAAAGCGAATGAAGTGGGTTGAGGGATATCACACCAAGTTTTGTGTGTTTGTATGATTTCATTGGATGTCTAAATATTGTTCTAACTATTGCAAATAGAAATGAAAATCTCTTTTACTATTCTATTTAATGGAGCGCCTCATGAAAATTAGTTTAGTTATTTATTTGTTTCTTTTCCACGTCGTACACCATTCGTGGTATAAGAGTTTAGTAAGTTTGTGCGGATATATGTGCAATGTCCAGAAGGGCTTGACATCGATCGATTCAGCATCATTTAAGTTAAGTTATCAAAAACCCCGCTAAGCAGATCCATTGCCATACCATACATTATCTCCTGAGTGGCGGCCTTTAACGTGGAATATATTCATGCTAAGGCTTGGCCTTGTTGTGTGGGACACAATTGCGGAACAGAGAATGCCTAGTTGAATAACGACTTTGCACTGATCAAGACTTCACGTATATTGAACGGAATCACTTGCACCATACTCTGAGACCGTAGTGTACTGACAATATTTGGTAATAGGTATACAAATAACTGCGGATAAGAGAGTTTTATTTCATCGGTTTTATGGGCGGCATCGTTTAACGAGCACTTAACACAAAAGCCATTTAATTAAAAATTTGTGAATTTTACTAAAATTGCAAGGAAAAATATTACATGTACATAAGAGTTTAGGTTTTTTTCAATTAAATCCACTCATATTATTATTTCATTCTTTCATTTGATTACACTGGCTCGCAATCAGTTTTTTCCCGACCACACCTTCCGACATCGTTGCATACACACGCTATACTTATCCTGCACCCTGTTCTGCCCGCAGAGAACTTTTGCACTTCGCCAACGAAATGAAACATTGACTTCATATATTGATTACTAAAATGAATGGAAACTAAATTACTATTGCTGCTCTTTCTAAATGCATGTGCACGTTGTACGTACGTACGTACGTATGCTTTTATGTGCGTTTGTATATGTGTGTATGTGTGCAGTTCCCATTTTGATTATTTTAAATTTACATCCGGTTTTTAGCCATTCAATAAACCAAACAGATTGGTGGGATTGTTACAATTTGTATGCGACTACTTTTTGGAATTGTTAGGGATAATAAATGAATTGCATATAAAATTTAAAAAAAGGTGACTGCAATCGATGAAACCAATATGCAATGAACCTAATCGATAGACGATAACTGTTAGCTGATGTCTGGCAATTACATAATTTCGCAAACAGACAGTTCAGCAGTCGCTACATTCTGGTTGTTGAAGAGTTACTTTTCGAGCGCTCCCCACAACGCTTGCATTTATCAATACCCAATCAACTATATTTGCACTAGTTAGTTATTTTTTTCTGTTGTGCAAACGTGTGTGTGTGTGTGTGTATGTGTATGCATTATAAAAGGACGCCTGACGACGTGCGTGTTATATACGCATATCTGCTTACAATGGATGGATGGAGAGCATTTTTGCAGACCGTTTAAGTTTGCACATCGATGATAGCAGCTGGTTAACCATTTATTGAAACTTGTATGAATGCGTGAAAAACAATGTAAAGCAATTATGCAGGTTGTCCGATCATTTATGACACAGAAATTTACTAAGAGTTTCGTCCTATGCCGCATGCTAAGGTACTTATTTACTGCAGTCGTCTATTATGCATTCTCAGTTTCTGTTTTGTTTTACAACAACAATCTACCACAGTCGATACCACAATTGATTTGTCAAACTTCACAATCCATAGAATTATGTATTAGGGTCTAAAGTAGCGCTTAAACTATATATGCAACATTTCGGCAACATTATTAGCAAAACGATTTAGCAATATTCATCATGTACATCGTTCACATGCTGTCTAGAAGATTAAATTTAATCTCAAAAGCGAAGAATTAAGGAAGTCGGCCGAAAATTATCAAGTACAGTCAAGCTTCATGTAAAGCGATTTTCATATAACACGGAGCATAAAATTTGGACGATCACCCTGAAGCATGTCAAAGCATTCCAGCAATTGCCACATGGCCAAGCGATTGAGAGGCGTTACTGCTAAGTCGGCTCACCCGGGTTCAATGTCCGCTGCAATAAACCTTACCTTAGTATTTGAGCACAGCAGCAGTGAGTGCTCGATCAGTCACGGCATGACTCTTATCCTTCATCGCTCCACTGTGTCTTAACCACCTCCTTCTTACAAGTGTAAAAAAAAACCCCGAGCGATTGGGTGGCAGTAGAAAAGAAAATAGACTTCAATATTCAAAGGCATTTATTTCCTTTCAATGTATTACTCACTTTTAGTATATTGCTTACTTCTGAGAGCCCGCATTAATCGTCAGTTTCATATAACACGGTTTCCATACGGGACGTTATTAATCGCGTCAAAGGAAACTTGACTACACATACGCATATGATTTGCAATTATTTACTCAGTACTGGCAGATTGTGGACAAGCGGCTTGAAATACGTATGACATTCGCATTACTTTGCATTCAAATATTGTATAGCAGCTAGTGGTGATTGTTTAAACACTCCACTCAGGCTGTATGTAATTTCTTCCCCGTTTTAAAGCATCTTTTGCCTCTTCTTACGTGCCAGGTCGTAAGTGAAAGGCATTAAAATTTCGGCTGAATTTCTCTTTGCACGAAGGAAAGAATACCAATACTGTTACGTTGGAATAGTAAAAATTGCAAACATAGCGATAAAGGAATAAAGCTTTGCACACATACAATCGTATGTAAGTGTGAAATTAAACGCGATTATTCTTTAACTAAAAAAATATAAAATCATTAAAATCGAAACAGAGGGAGAGAGATAGATACCTAGAAACGCATATATTAAAGATTGAGAAAAGATTATAGAATCGATAGAAACTTAATAATGTAAGATTTATGGCAGACGTGAATGCACAATGCTTTTTCAGTTCTCTTCTAGAGCTTTATGAAACTTCATCAATGTCACAATCACTGTCGCGTGACATTCACTTATGTATAAAGTGAAATAATTTTTCGGTATACTTCCATACAGTTTGCAACTAATGATGGACACATTTTATAGTCATTGAGTTATATCGCAGCGTCATCTGCTAATACCAATAGAAAAATCTATTATTTAACTAATATTCGTTGCTCGTGCCTGAAGCTTTGCTAGACTTGGAGAAATTTTTTTATTAATAAGTTTACTTTTATTACATTGTAAAAGTTCTCGTAGTTTGGGAAATTTATTACAAAAGCGAAAATGTGGTTCGATGCGATTTGATATTTAAGTAATGCTCTGCACAGTAAACCCTTTAAAACTTTCTTGCACGTTTATTAAACTTTTGGGGAAACAACGATACGCACAGCCGTGAACGCACAGGCAGCACCTATTTTACTACGAACATTAACCATAGACACTCTTTAAGGCATTCCTAAGAGAAAAAGTAAAAGTACAGAAAGAACATTCGGCTTTGGTCGTATCTTTCACACACACCACTCTGATAGGAAGATCGAATATGCAAACATTAAGTGCTGCAGTTGATGCGTAATGAGTAAAATATACTCATTTCTTAGCTTTTAAAAATACATATATTCCCACTTTACGTTAGATTGCGGGCGAATGCATTTTCAATGGCAGCCGGCTGGCACAAACTCCCAACGTTCCAGTAAAATTTGAGTTTCTCGTCCAAGAAATGTTTACCACCGATATCACGCAGACAGACAAAAAGACAAACAGGCAGAGGGACATGCGCGAATCGATTGAGAATTTGTCGTGGATCAAGAGTCCCTTATCCCGCCTTATGGGATATGTGAAGCTTACCTTTGAGTATTAAAAACGCTTTGCAAACCATTCCCCGGTGGTAGGTGTAAATATAATAAAAAGAAAAAATGGTTTTCTCTCAAAATATACTTTGAGTTCGAGACAAAAAGACTGTTGTGTTTATTACTACTGCTTGGTGCAACCTACTTGCACGCCCATGCTTGCACCTAAAACTTTAATTATGAAGAGTACAAATAAGCTCGATAGAGAGATTGCAATTAGTACTGTACAGTGTAGAATAAAATTGTAACTATTTCATTCCATCATCCTTAAGCTACGTACAACTGAATAAATGATGAAACTGAAGCCTACATAGCATGGTTTCTTCGAGCTTTAAATGAAGGCAGTTTTGTAAAACTTGCGACAAACTTTACTTTTCCTAACTAATTCAAAAGTTTAGCGAGGCTAGATTCTTACGAGCGATAAGCAGTGTATGAACATTCTCCATTGACTCCATTGGAGGGCGGGCCAGCTGAATGTGATGTATTATAGTTTACTCGCTAAGTAATACTATACGCCCAATAATTGAGGCAAATGGGTCAAAAAGTGGATAATATAACTAAAATTGGATCGATCAGACGTTTGCTATTTTGTTTGCAATTACAATCTGTGATGTCCTGTCGCCTGTAATGTCCTGTGCCTATTAACACAGGTTTCAATAAATGAGTTAGTGTTTGTTCGAACGGTGCTTAGATTCTTATGACTACACCTCTAATACGGATTCTCTTAGGAGCAGGACTAGAGTCTTTCTCTAGACTAGACTCTTTCCGAGATGGAATGGATAATACTTTCAATAAAGCAAATTGTACCAACTTTTGATTAAAGTTAAGGAAGAAGTCCCTTAAAGGTGATGTGTACACACACAATAATATCTATCGAATACCGCTTGAAATCGATTCTGTTGGACATTGATTGACGTTTTGCAGAAAATTATTTGCTTTGTTTATATTTTATGTAATCAAACATATTTTCGCACATATTTCTTTAATTAACCTATAATTGTCGAATCTTGACACAAATCATATCTCCGACAATATAACTGAGACGTTTTAAGTTTTTGTTTTCAAAAGTATTGCATTGCATTGCATGTGAACAGAGAAAAACCGAAATACAAGCAATTGTTCAACGGATGGTTAAATTAAGCAGGAACATACAATGTAGTGCACGTAGCGTTATGGAAAATTTATATTACATTTTAAGAGAATGTGTGCCTTCTGTTAAATAATGGGAAACTTGAAAATGTTTTTTACTTTTATCATCTTTGCTTATCTAATTTTTAATAACTTCTTTATGATTTTTTTTTTTTTTTTTTTTGTAGCACGTTTGCTCTTCTTATAATCCTTAAGAGACAAAAGGGGAAATATTTTTGCAACATCCGCATTTTATTTAATAAATAATAAGAAACAAAGTTGTAGCTAAGCGCCCATATGCTAGAAACATGCTTTTAACAATCCATATTGCAACAGTGAAACCTGCAACCAAAGACAAAAATCTTATTAAAAAAGAAAAGTATTTACTTTGACTACTTTCTCCCCGAACACAGAAACAAACAGGCCTGATCTGCTTTTATAGCCTAAACGGTACACGTGCGCTACAAGGGTACATTAAGTATGTGCGAATGAATGCAGGATCTCGAGCGACTTGCGATAGGCCCAGCCATGCAGAATCATATTTTGCGTCGATCTAAGCTGTCTGTCAATTCTTTCGTATTTTGCAAAGAGACCTTCAGTTTTTTTTGAAAAATAAAACAAAAGCGCTGCGGACTTCGAGGGAGATAATATGCGATTCGTGCAGACGTCGAACAAGAGAGTTCACTGTATGTAAAGAAAAGAAATTCTCTAGCGTATACATTTATTTATGTATAATATATTTCTGGACAATCATAATCCTTCCTGGCGATATGTAGAAATGACATACTGAAATATTCAGCAAAAACATGTAACAAAAGATGTCGTGTCATGTCAATGACTCAACAATGAAGAAAGAAGGAGCATAATAAATATAAAAACAAAAACTTATGAAAGAACACGCCTTGTGTTGTACAACAGCTTAAGTGCGTTAATAGTTATAGCAGACAAAGTTAGATGAGCTGCTAATACAAAAAAGTAAAACAAGGAGGAGGAAGTTTCTCCACACTAGCATAAAAATTAATATAATGGTTATGCTCAGATTTTTTCTCAACATCTTTTTTTGTTGTTGTTGTTTTTCTCCCCCTTTTTTTCCTAAGAGCCAGGCAGGCTTTATTATCCAATAAGCTTTTTCTTCTTACACTTGGATCTATAGACGACGAGAGGTTGTCGCCAAGTTTGTGCTTATTAACTTTCGCTTGCGGTGGAGAGCAAAGAGTGCACGCTTGTCATTAAACTTACACTCCACGAATGCACTTTAACATTTGATTACCATTTAGGTCAGATTAATATTTTGTACATTTTAATTACTTGAGTTCCTTTTCACTCATGACAACAAATTGTACACATCATTATTGCACAATATGTTGTTGCTCTCTTTGTTGGCCAATTTATTTTCCATGCTTTCCAGTGTTCCCCGCGAGAATATTAATTAAAAATGCAAGCCAGAAATTCTTGAAATTTAACATTTCTGTCAAACAGTTTGGCAACTTATTTTTACACATAACATGCACGTATTTAAACACATTGGATTTTCATACAGTTCGGGTGGCTTTAATATACACGCATACAGATATATGTATTTGTTTTTTTTTTGTATTTTTAATAAATTTGTGCGAATGTATACAACACACCGTGGAACTTAACTGCACTCACCGCTAAGCTTGTCCGTCCGTCTGTCCGTCATTTGTTCTTGTGTTCAACCAATGCCGATGTGTTTTAATCGACCGGCAAACACTATTGAATATGGTTCACGTCGGACTACTTGCCATATAACGCCTTACTTTTGACATGGGGTTTTAAGCAAAATATAGCAAATAACGATGAGCCGTATCCCACTTTAGTCTTTTCACCTGTTTTATCGAAACGTGTAGAAATAACTTTCAAGTTTAAGTCGTACCTCGATTGAGTGCGCCGGGATTCCAAATCCACGCTCAATCTTTCGCTTTCTGCGAACTAATAAGCATTTCTTCGTTAGGTTCAGAGCAGAGCTCTGTTAAGTCAATTGGTGAAAATCTATGATAGTTAAATTCGTATTTATCATCACAGCGTCCCTTTTTGTTGTGTAATTGTTTAAATTGTTTAATAAAAATGAAAACTTTTAAATCTCTTTCATAGCTCTTTCCATAAAATATTTAAATTTTATGTATATCTGCTAGGAAAATAACGTTGACGAACAATTTCATTAAATCTACATGTGTATAAATATATGTACACACATCTCACAATACATATCAAATGCATAAATAAAGAAATGTACATGTACAACGTACAACGTACATGTACATGAAATGAAACATTCAGTAATAACTACAGTTATCCTTTCGGGGCTCAAATAGAATTCATAAAAAAAAAAAAAAAAAAAAAAAAAAAAAGCGGAAAGATATTTATATTCGGTTTATGTCGAATTTTTTAATACCCACCGCTACCGTTAATGTATGTATGCATGTGCGATATTTAATAATTATCATCGAATTCACTTAAGCTCTATTGTACCTCGTATCGTATACATTACATAGAAAGCTTACTTGCATCCCAGCCTTCATTTATATATATATATATATATATATATATATATGTGTGTGTATATATGAATCCGAAATATTCCTCAAAGAAGCTGTCTATGTTTACTGCATTAAAGCGCTTACAAAATGCGATCCGTTTAAATTGCGGTATTTCCCACATTTTCCCCGCCATTAATATATTTGCGGATTTTTGTTAACACTGCGCTCATTTTCACACGCCGTGGAGTGTGTCGAATGAATACTTAAATAGAACATTAAACATTGGTTGGAAAATGTTATAATATCTTTCGGCGTATCCTTTGGACACTCGAAAAAATAATTTCCCTTGTATTCATTCACATGCTTGAACATGTCATCGTGCACACATTTCCCAATGCGATTAATACTACACTGACGAAACCAATGCGGAGGTAATTTCATTTTCTTACAAGCAAATGTTTCCTCAACGCATTTGTATGCGTTTATTATACTGCAAAAGGTATAGTACGCTTCATCATACCTTTACAGTACATAATAGAAGCATAAAACCTAAAGAAATTAAGCTTGTCCGTCTGTTCGTCTTTCAAGCGATAGACTTCCGTAGCGATTTTTCGCCACTGTCTATGTATTCATCCTTCGAGCCTATCAAGGGAAAAGTTCACACAATTCTCAACTGAGTTCAATCAACCAGGACGTGATCCACTCACCGCATTAATTGCAAAACTGTGTTCTGTCCTTTATCTCGAATCTTCTTCTCATCCACTTAGGAAATTGGAAACGATTTGGCATTTTGTAGAAGGCTATCTCTCCTAAGTTTAGTGATTTATACCGGTTTAGATTGATTGGTTAAAGGTTATTGTGTTTATGGCGATATCCTAGTCAAGAATAGGGTCGACTTCAAAAGCGACATTAAATCGCTGTTCAGCAAAATGCAAGCTTCTCAATATTGAATGTTTCGGTTCCCATACACAAGTCTTTTCTGCTTCTATGATTGAAAATAAGTTTGATCAAAAAAAAAAAATAATAATAATAATATTAAATTTATTTCATTCAGTCCTTTAAACTAAATCAAATTCTTATTTTATTGTAAAGCATTTTTTTTTTTTCTTTGTTTTTTCCAAACAGTCGCAATGGTCCGTGGATTTTTAAGTATTTTTATGGGTTTTCCTTCCTCTCTTCCGAAACCGAATTCCGTTTCCACATGTGAAACCATAACCTGTTTTACCTGCTATTTTTTTTTTTCGAAACTGTTTTTTTTCCTGCTCGTATGTATATGAAGGATTTCACAACATATTGATTGCGTTTCTCAATCAACGGCAATCAATCTCGTCTAATGGCATTAACTCAACTGTCAATGCTCGTCTGCACTCTGATTTGATAATAGCAGCAGCACAACGCAACATGTCGCACGGCACTATGCATAGCAATAGTTTATTGGTATAGTATTCGAATTTCGCATACATGCAGTGTCGGCGTCTTTTTCTTCACCTAACAGCGAGAGGAAAGCAAGTGAACATATCTAAAATTTTGTATCCTGCAGTTATTTTGTGGCAAATCCAGTTAACACATACTTATGCGTATAGACATATATACCTGTCTACTGTGCAAACACAATTTGATACAGTTGTGCTTGCATTTCCTGTACATACTTCGTTTCATTTTTACCTCTTACTCCGAAAAACGCACATTCACATGCATGTGGAATTATTGCGTCGCTTGTCTGCATTCTATATGCATGCCATTGACACTGTTTATAAATATGGCAGAGTTTGCTTCCACGTGAGCGCAACTGTGTATCCAGTCTTCGTTTTTTCCCATAAAGCGCCCAAAAGATTGATTACTCATATATACAAATGAAAATTAAAATTTGTTTTCTAGTGTTATCGAAGCTTAAAAAAAAAATTTCTAATTTTCAAATTTGCAAAAAAAAATTGCAAACTATTTGCAAATCCTTTATGCAATTCCCGCATATTAAGAAATGTTTAAAATAGTTTTCTACTTCTAAAATAGATTTTCCAAATTGTAATTGTTCGCATTACTCGAGCACATTTGCGCTTTCAGGAAGGCTTGTTCCTCTCAAATATCGAAAATTTGCAGCAAATAGTTAAGTGATTCTCCTAGAGCCTAACATTAGGACGAAGTAAGGAATCTTTTATTGCATAAGAACTTTTGTCCTATAGTGCAGTGCAGACTACATCATATACGAATTAAATGAGGAAGTTTGAAGACAAAATCAAAATCAAAATCGTTCTTGTTCGTAGCAACAAGGCATATAGTTTTTTTACATACATATTTTATGTGAATTGCTCAAGTTCAAGATTCAAATATCACTTACCTGTAAGAGGCCCATTTTATGTTAACTTAATTTCGTAAACGTAAATTATAATGGATCAGCTCACTCCTCCTTTTATTTGCTTCATATTTGTTATGATTTTTTAATTTTTTTCGCTCCCTTCACTTAACAATTTTAGAATTAGTTCTGAGTAACAAAATTCTTTGTTTTTCCAAATACGAGCCGGAAGAAAATGTCGAACGCACGTTTGACAATTCAACCGAACTTCGGTAGACGTCATGTTATACGTTAAAAGAATATTCGGATTGGCATTATCCATTTGTTTTGCTCAACAATACTCGTAGCGTCTATAAGGCTACCAGACTCGTTGTCAGCATTGGTCAGTATCCTTAAAATCCCAAGGCAACTATCACCCTTAACAATAGTGAGAATACACTAACGAATCGCGGAGATCGGGATTCTACTCTTTTCTAAGGCAATGCATTAGAAAGCATTTACGATAGTCCTAATAAAACACGAGGTTAATGCGTTTCTCGAAGGGCGGAAGGTAAACTAAGAACGCAGTGCTGCCAAAAGTTTGTGTATTAATGATTTTCTTTTTTGACGAACGGAAAAGAAAATGCAAAAGAAAATGCCTGCTATGTACACATATGTATGTAGGAATTGGTGAAGAAATTCACTTGTTAGCTAAGGCAGAATTTTTTACTGGCATTATCGAATACAATAAACTCATGTTTCGCGAAACACAAAAGAGGATTGTGCAGTCCATTTTGGAGAATGGGGAAAAAGTCCATTCAAGAGACCTTCTTTGAGAACATTTTTGATAGCAGCAACTTCATAAAGCCTTCAAACATAGGTCCATTCTTCTGCGGGCTTTCAGAAGTAATTCTACAACCTGTCTCAAATGCTTCAGAAAAAGTGTTAGGTGCAGTTTCATCCCAGATGGACGATGAAAACAGCGAGATACTAGCAGCCTATTTGTCTGCTAAGAACAACCAAGCGTCTAAAGTCTGTCTAATTATGTCAGCTTAAGCAGACTTCAAGGGGCGTATCTTCTAAAGCGCATAATAATTTCTAACTTACAACTAATATTATTTTGACGGTCAAAATAATTAAGGTCGGGATAAACTGCAAACTACATCACACGTTATCAGTAAACTTTGTTTATAATTCTGTAGGAAGAAAACTAAGTCTCTTCTTAGTCGGCAAACATATATTTGGAGAGAAACATAATTTTTTTACATAAATATACAAAGTTGTATGCGTTAAGAAATACTAGTAAGCCTTTTACCTACCCCTTTATAAAGATGTCAGCTGAAAATATGAAAATTTTTTTTTCAAAAATTTTGATATTAAGATAAAATACACTGTATGTAACGCACTGTACGCTAAAGACGAAATACAGGAAGAAAGGCAGACACGTTAAGCAGACATCCCTAATGTTATTTAATATTCATTACCGGCAGCAACTTCTGAACGTGAATTGTGCGTTATTTTCTAAAGCAGGACTTTTTTAAACGTGTAGGAACTTACATGCAATTAAATTCTCTACGCTACTTGAGGGGCAAGGGCATATCAAGCTTGTGTGGATGTAAGCAACAGCCAGAAGGGCTTGAGATAGACCCGGTTCAGAATCAGTTTCTAAGCTTGCCTCTCCGTCTGGCGGTCTTGTTTTCCCTTGTCTCCGTAGAGATCGCACACAAACACCATTGAAAATGACTCAGATCGGACCACTACGTTTTGCAAATTAGTTACATGAATAACTATTAAGCGCAATGGTCGCGTGGCGTCTAATGGTGGGCACCGTCTTAGTGTAGTGTTTTTAATTTTTTTATATTTGTAGACCAGCTTTTAACCGTGTGGTGCCAAATCGTTTCTTTCTTCTTTTTCTTCTTGCAAAGCGAACACTTAAACATATTGAAGCTGAGCTTAGAAGCTGGGATTATCATCTTGAAAACGGGGCGAGTGTATGTAATGCACGGCAAAACCGAACTAAATGTTATAGCAGATGCGATGAGCATGTGAACCCAGGCACAAGAATTGCTGAACTCATTTATTTGCGGAAAAGAAAGGGCAGAAAATTTTTTTCCTCTTTGTTTTTCTCCCCTTTAACATTTGTAGACTGCTCCGAAGAGCGCTTAAGCTGTTTTGCACGTAGATAGGCAATCAAAAAAAGTATAAGTGTGAGAAGAATGTTTTTCACTTATAATAATATTTTGTTGTTGTTCTTCTTCTTGTTAGACAATGATTATGTGATAATGTTGATTTTGTTGCTGCTAATGATGATGATGACGATGACGATGATGATGATGATGATGACTATAAATTGGCGACAAGTGTGCAAATTTATTATATTAAATACATACTTATGTACATGCATATAAATACGCAGACATTTGCACATTCATTGTACGCCCTTCTAACAGTTTCTCTCTGCGTATTTCTTTTATTTGCTCCTATAATTTTGTATATTCTAGCAATTTTTTTCTTTTCCTATTTTTTTTTTACTTGTTACAATTTTTAATGATAACATATATTATCGGTTATAAATCATGTGTCCCGTGTGTGTAAATATTTTTTCATTTCTACTCATTTTCTAGATCTTACAACTATTTATCTGATTTATTTGTGCCGCATTTTTTCAAAACACATTTGAATCAATAAACCAACAAGTACGAGAGTTATATTCGGCTATGGCCGAATCTCGCATACCCGCCACAACTAAAATCTTTAGCGCCCCATTCTTTCATTTGTGGTTAGAAAAGAGGGAATAGGATAAAAACTGTTGTCAGGGAAAAATGAGTTTACCACGTCCTGGCGTGGTGAACGAAAAACATATCTTCATTTCAGTAATGTGCAAAATAATTTCGAACATTGTGCTTTGTTTACCTTATGATGATTAAAGAAATTAGAAAAAGAAAATTTATTCGCTTATAACATTATACGGGCATGGCCGATTTACCGCATGGCCGGGTATGGCTGCAAATACCCAAACAGTTTTGCTTAGTGAAACGGGATTTTGTTCATTTTATTCTTTACCCTGGGCGTGTGATAGAACCGAGTTGGCCCATTTTTAATGTCAATTTACGGAAACTACGGAAACTGCCAATGTTTGTACCAAATTTGAAATCATTCCTGCCAACAACACGCACCATACAAATGGACAGACACAGCTTAATCGATTCAGAATTTCAAAATCCAGATTATATATACTTTATAGCGCCATTTTCGGATGTTGCAAGCATTATGGCAAAGTAAGTTAATCCCCATCTTTCGGTGTTGGGTGTAAAAGAAAGTTACACTCAGTTTGGGAAATAATTCGGAATCGATTGGTGCAATAAAAAGGGGGTTTATCTTAAGCGACTCTAAGTGTTACAAGCGCACGCAAAAACTTAATATATCGTCTCAGAATCACTTGTCTGTCCATCTGCCCGTCTGGTGTCTGTTAATATACTCTCATCGCTACAGATATTGTGATCATTTTCAGACTATTAGTTAATTAAAATTTATACTTGTGATGATCTCAAGGGGATCGACAGCACTTTCAAAATCAAGAAAATATGGAAACTGTAAGTTAGGGAATTTTTGAATGTGTATGGGTCGGGATGTGTATTCTACAAAATGCGCATTATTTCGTGGAGTGTTTTTACGTAACACTACATCTGTTTATAGACAAAAAGCTCATAGAAGAATGCACTCATTGTTGTCATTGAGTAAGTTTCATCAAAAATGGACTTGCATCACTTTCCAAGAAAGCGGCCATCAATAACAAGTCGATCATCAAACGAAGGAACAATTTAATGTACAGGCTCTCGCTCGCTCTCTCAAGTTCCCGAAAGGAGAGGTGAACAAATGTTCTTCTACATTCGTTTCCTATTCCCCCACTTTCTAAGCTAGACTTAAAAAGATTTCAAGCTAGTTTTAAATGGATCGTCCTCGTATCATTAACTTTAGTTTAGCTTTTCTTTTGCGGTGCCAGACCAACTTTTGGCCACTTGTGCATTTAATGAGCCTTCTGTTACAAATTTAAATTGCCCAAGGGACAAATGTCTTTCGCAACACTTTAAAACAACGATTCTTCTTCTTAAGCTTATTTAAAGCGTTTTACGTAAATAATACAAAATTTTTAAAAATCGATAAAACTGTGCATTTTGCTCTTCTTCTTTCGTAAAATTGAACCATCATCATCATCATCATCAGTTCACTCAATTTCATTGAAATTCCAAGCATTCAGATGCATTTATGATGTTATGATATTTTCTGGCACACTTTTGCACACACATATTTTGTTGTTACAGCACAGCACTTACGTATGTAGCTCCTTTTATTGGCTGACTTCAGTATTAGTTATGAATGCGCGTAACCATGCAAGAGCCATTAGGTGAACGCCTAAACTCTTGGAGAATTTTTACATCTCATTACTATTCAACTAAGGCCATTAAACGTGTCTTTGTATTCCCTAACTTAAATTTTAAGAATATTTCTCTTCATTTGAGTGTTCGGACTGCTTTTTACAAGAGGATGCATTTTGTGGCTAAGTCTTTTTTTTTCTTCTATATTCTAATAAAAGCTTTTGTGATTTTTTTTGGTTTTTTTTTGTTTTTTAATTTTACTGTCTTCAATTTTGTTATTATTCTCGTTGTCGTTGTTGTTGTATATATCTATAATTCCTGAGGCAAGATAGAAAAGCCATATTTTTTTGTGGTTTTTTTCACTTACTTCACTCAATACTTTTAGTTATTTGCGTGACCTACTCCCGTAAGGCACGTTCACGATGTTTTGCGATGATGCGGTGATTTCTCATTACCGTTCGTTTCTCTTTTCCCCCCATGCCCTTCTTTTTCGCATCGCTTTCGGTAACATCTTTAAACATTTTTATACACATTTATCTTTCTCTGGCCAAAAATAGGTTTGTATGCTTGTAAACATTAAATCAAATTACAAACTAGTTGTGGACAAGAATTCTTAAGCAAATGTTGGAATTTGCCAAAACAGTTTGAAAATGTGTTTATGCCAAGACACAAGAAAGGAAAAATGATGAACATTTCGAAGAAATAACAAATAAAAGATTGTTTTGTGGAAAAAATATTGGAAAAGTGTTTTAATGTTCTATCGTTGCTTCGTTGTTACTTCTGCAGAATGGTTTGTTTATTGGCGGGTATGAGAAAATTTCCACTCCTCGATATGCCACATAATACGCTGTCATAAATAAACAAAATATATTAGGTGTACAAGTACGTTCTCTGTACTTTGTTGGTAAACTTTAAATTTTGTGTAAACAAAACTTAATAATAATCGTTGTACTCATCTTCGCTGCATATGGTCTTTTGTCTCTTTGCGGGTGGCTTATCGATGCAGTTGTAATTGCTGTCGATACCTCGTGATGTCGAGGCGAAATAGCCATCGCGCATCACCACTTCCCGCATGACTAGCAGAGTAAGTACGAATCGTGACTGTCAAGTCATTGTCCGCGGGTTGCGGCCTCAGTGAGAGCAGCGAGAGAGCCTACCTTGATCGAAGAAAACTGTAATCGCTCTAATAAATTGTTAGGCGATTGGTTCAAAGTATTCTGTAGAGATCGGTCAGTAATACGTCTGTATGCTACAGTGATTGCTCAGTCAGTAAGGGCATAACACTTACCGATTCGACGCCCGCATCCCCCCAGAGTGCGGCCATTTCCATATCTCTTTCTTATTCCTCACTTCTTTCGGCCCATCATCGTAATATCCGCCCAAGGGACATCCCCTGAGTGAACAAGGTCAAACACAAATTTTCGTTCAATATTTTCAACTTTTATGAATCACCTGAGATTGAGAAAATAAGCCGCCTGCAAAAGAGGTTCCCAATCCAACTTAACGCTTGCGGGCAAGCGTTGGCATAAGCCAAAATCACTTGTCGAGTTCCTTCATTTGCCTTCAAATGTACCTTTCATTCAGATGTAACAGTTTCATCATACGATGTAAGACTCTTTCCCTATCTATCTACCTTAAAAACAAAAGTTCCATCATTTACTTAAATCCTTTAAACTTTTTCTGATATTAAACAAAAGGTTATGCTCAATTTTTAAGAAGAGTTTCTTAACAATAAAAATTTGGAAAGAAAGTAACAACTTTGATAACAAAAAAAGTCTTCAAAATTTTCTTTAATTCATGTTCTATCATATATTGAAAACAAAAAGTGTAATTGCAGCAAACAATTCAAATTGAAATTTTAAATTCACTCATTTAAAAGGAAAAACAACTGTGTAGACCGGGAAAAAAACAGCAAACGAAATGGAGTTTGTTGTGCTTTGCCTTGAGCACGGTTAGTACATTAATAAGATGTACTGCGGTTGATTATATGTTTGTTTGTTTGTTTAAATATTTTTTGGCTTCTAGCCAAATAGCCAATTTCATTTACTACAACTTAACATATCCAGCATATTAGAATTTTTTTCGTTTGTGTTTTCGTTTTTATTGCTGGGTTTTGTTGCTATTGTTGTTGTTGTTGTTGTCGTTTGCGAGAACATTGTTTTGTATGTCATTCCATTGTTTCATTTGCGATCATAAACACATAAATGTGTATTTGCCGTAGCAGGTTCATACGGAAAAATGCTTACAGAGAATGCAATTTTCATTTTTATCCAGGACTTTGAGTGGAAAATGGTCCTTAACGTCACGTTTGCTTGAAAGGGCAACGGAACGAGTTTTTTGTGAAAATTTTGTAATTTTCAGAAGTAAAATTATAATAAGCTTTAGTTTCGACACCCACGGGTTTATCTTTATGAAAAATTTGTCTCATGCTGCGCTATTTTAAGGCGAGCTTCCTAACTAATTGAAAAGTTCGCAGAGTGATTACAACCTATGCTTTTCTGGTCTAAATAGATACGAAGCTTCAGCTGGATCGATCTATGCGTCTGATGCATATATAAAAAAAGCAAAACTTGATGTAAATGTTCAATAACATATGCACCCTACACCATTTACATGGTACAGTTGCTACTTGGCTGCAAGCAACACGCAGAAGGTGATCGACACACCTTCTAATGTAGTGATTGATACCATTTTTATTGGCGTGTTTTGGACTAAGGACGACTACTGACAAAAATGAAATGGTTCGCATCATTTTTACGGCCACTAAAAAAAAATTTCAATCTATAATATTTCTCCATAAAAATAGCTGAGCACGAGAAAAATTTGAATGCGGAGATACCTTAAGTAAGTTTAGAAGAATACTAATGACATTCTTAAGCACATATTGTTGCTAGGAGGAAATGGTGGTTACTAGGATTATTATGGAGTAAGGTGGCTGTGTTAGTAACTCTTAAGTCCAATAATAGGTCTTGTTATGGCATAACCTGCCTTCTGGGGGATACTGACAGTACATATCTCGTAGCTATGTACATTTGGCTATGGCTTTATAGTTATACTAACTATAACAAACAAACAAAAAAATATTTATAATGGGAATATGTTCTAAGAACTTTTCAATTAGCGGGTTAAACTTAAGTAAGGACATTCGTTTTGTGTTGTGTAGTAATTTGAATCATTTATACTATTTATATGTGTTTATTTCTCTTTGGGTTTACTTATATCAGCGGCTGAAGCAAGGCTGAGGCCGTACTTTGATTGCATGGTGCTTGTGGGAACAACCTTCTCGGCGACAAATGGGTAGCTTCTGTCTTTTTTAAAGCATAAATACTTCGTCAGTTATAGGGAAGCAACTGTGTTCTGCTTTCAGATTGAAATTTGTCGGGAGGATAAGTGAAATAAAAATTAATTTGTAAACACATTCAACTATGTAGCCACCTTTGCCGCTGCATGGTTTACATTTTTATGGCTATTCGCCTTCTGGCCCAATGTTCATTCGAAGTAAATCAATTTAATTCTCCAATAAACTAGCGCTCTTAGCTCTATTTTCCAGGCGGCATCTAATTCATTATTGGTAACGAAGAATATACTGGAAGAGAAAGACTATCCCAAGTAGTTTCTGAGAATCGTTTCGTTCTTTGTTATAACCTGAATCAATATTAATAACAGGGGAAATATATCTTTTACCGATAATATATATCTAATTTGATATCATTAGAATTTCTAAAGAGTGTACGTAGATAGTGTATGTACTGAATATTCATATATATATAATGTTTTATTACGCAATGTGTATACACTTAGCGCTTTAGCATAAATAATACAACCGTCGTACATGAAGGGCAGAATTTTATTAAAGAATTCATGAAAAAAGTTCAAAAAGTTTACTTTCATCTCAGACTGCATTTAATAAATTGTGCAACGTCGTAAGTAATCAAAACAAACAAAAAGGCCAAAAAGGCGTACAGAGTCTTTTTTTACTTTTGACGACTATCGCATAAGTTAACCTACCTGACTGCGTAAAATGTGCTTGCACATCTCTTGCATATACAATACGTCGCTCAATAAGTCCGTAGGATGGAATTGACAAAGCACTATACAAACTGTAAATTGGTAGTTCAGACCTCATGATCTTCTTTCAAACATTTCACACATTGAAGATTTAGGGTACGTTAAAGTCATACTTATTGACGAATCAAAAGCCGCGCTATTACCTGTCTCCCATCCTATGAACTTATTGAGTATTGCGTCTTTGAGATTAGAATAAGCAGAGTTTGAACATAACACGAAATCTTAACGTATGATTTTATGACATACGTATGGCTTGTAAAAAATAAGAATAAATATTGTTTCATTTTTCTTTTTCATATATCAATATGCAAGAATTAAATATTTTTTTATCGAGCAAAAAGTCATCTGAATGAATTATGAATAAATATTTAATATCGCACACACAAATACTTGCATGACTTGCTTTCTCATGTGTGCGTAGGTTTATGTGAATTATGCGCACATAAATAAATATCAACAGGAAAAAAGGCTCTTAAATTTATCAATTTCACGGTAATTTGTACATACGCATGAGTAAGGTTGGAATGTATATACATATATGTGCTATACGCTTACAAACATACACGTGCCTGGGAATAAATAGAAAAAAAAAGCAAATGTTTATGCATATGCTGGCAATTATTTTCAATTAATAGCGACATTTTTAAGCTCTTACCGCAACACATTCACAGGCGTATATCTGTATGCATATCTGTGTATTATACACATACATACAAATGTTTTCGGAAAAAGAAACCAATAAATATAAATTATATGACGCTTGTATGAAACTCAATGTAGCAAGTGCTGCCTGCAATATATATATACACACACATATACATGCATATATAACGTAACCTCAATTCATGCACATAGGTAAGCGAATGAATGCATATATTTAAGGGAAAATCTATTAATCAATTTCATGGTAGATGTCTATGTGTCTGTGTGTGTATATATATATATTTGTATATATATACACATATATATATATATGTGTGTGTACGTGTATGTTTAAGTCTGTTGGCAACAAGACCAATACATATGTTCGAGGTTGATTTCAAAATTAATAATTAATGTGCATATGTATAGATGTGTGTAGTGCACACATGTATTTATTATCCGCAAAGCCAACACAGGATTCTGTTGCACTTGTTTAGCATTCAAAAACGGTGATTTGTTAACGTTCTGATTAAGTAGAATTATATCTACGTATGAGTTAATTAAATTCTTACAAAAAAAAACAAAAAAAAAAAAAAAAAAAAAAACTAATTAAAAGTGAAATATATATAGACATTCACTAAAGACCAAACTTCCAATGGTAATAAACTGTTTTCTTAAATGGATGTTTGTGTGCGCAATCAGATGCGCAAATCTAAGGTAATATATGGTTCTCCTCTCTCGAGCACAAGAAGTTTTTTTTTGTTTGAAAACATAACACCACCGTATGGCCACTTCAAATGCTACTAAAGGCTAAAGCCTCCAAATCTCACGTATGAAATTTGTTGCATTCCTGCATTGTCCGATCGTCCTTTAGAATAAAAATTCTAGCTTTTCTATCACAGACGCTAAGACTTCAATCACTGGTTCTTTGACTGATATCAGTTTCCATTTTCGCCAATGCTGTACTAATGCCTGAAAGACAAAAGCATCAAATCGCTGGGCAAAATGTTATCAAACTATGGTGGGCTACTATTGAGCGGGGCATATACAATACGGGACCTAGCCTATTACCTTATAGAGGATTGTAAACAAGAAAAGAATTCCTTATGGGCGGGTATAGGTGCCAGAGGGGTCATGTTAAATTTCGCGACATTTTTCAATTGTCACCGCAAAGCTATCATAACGAGGACACTTGGCAATAGTAGAACGTGCAAGATTTTCAGATATGCATCGGTCAGTCGGAAATCCATGAAGAAAATCATGATTTTTTTCAAATAATATTTTTCGGCGATCGATCGGATCAGATGTACATTTTCATTGATCTGCATAGACAAACAAGCGATAGCTGAAAAAGCCAACAGAAATAGTTGGATTTTGTTAAGAATTTTTCCAAAGGGCGAAAAAGTTGTCAGTCAACGACAACATTTAACCAACAGATAGCAGTTGATAAACTTTTCAAGATTACGTTTGAAGATATACATACATACTAAGTAATATTTAGCTGAAAGGTTGAAAGATATAGCTATCCAAAGAAGTGTAAAAATACCATCTTGGCCACGGCCAGTAATTAATATTCAAAACGTAACATGCGCCTTACAAGTGCCCTATACACAAATATGGCGCCTTGCTATACAACTTAGAAAAAGGTCACAGTTTTTGGAAAAGAAACCTTAAAACCTTACGCGACCTTTGCGGGTCTGCCGCACTGGCATTTGAACACTGACTTGGTAGTCGCAACTACAAACGCCATTTCGCACTTCCTTAGGTCATTCGGAAAGCATTTTCACATCGATTCGCATGACATAGGCGAAAATAGGCACATCTTCCAGTTTGGCTGCATCCCGTTTTTCAAGCAATTCATTAAAAGCTTTTCAGAAAGAAAGAATACTTTAATTTTCTTACGTAATTTCAAAGACATTTTCGCGTAAAATCACTTATCTTAGATTTCCTAACTTGGACGAAGCAGGCTTCCAAATCCAAACATAGCTTGATGTTAACTACTTAACAGAGCTGTGTTGCGACGCTTACGGAACTGCGTTAAGATAGTGACTAAGTTTCTTTGTTGGCCTATCGTCACGTTGTAACATGGTGTTTGCACCTCTCAATGCGGGCAAAGCCATCTCCGCGCCGTATTGCGTTCCGCGTTACTGCACAAATTTGCTTCTTTTGGGTGTTAGGCTGTTTATGGGTTCCTTGCTTCCCTAACCAGTTGAATCTCCATATCAATATACTGAAAGTGTGAAAGAAGAGCGTTCCCTTCGCCCAGGTGACTTGGTTGCCGCTACAGATTGGTGGATGGGAGATCAATCATTTCATTATTTCGTATAGAGGAGCGTTTGGAGAGTCAACCAAACTTGTAAGTATTATCCAATATGGATAATCTGATCCGATTACAGCTGCGCATTGTTCACAACGCCAAATGGATTTGGTTACCACGACGGCACTTTTCTATGCATTGCTAAGCAATTGTGTTGAATAAGTTGTGAAAGATTTATTTACAATCATTTTAGGCAAAAATTTGCGAAATCAACTAAATAGACAGATTTTATAGAGTTATTCAGTTCATCTGAAAATGAATTTAAAATGAAAGTTATTTAAATTAAATATAGAAAAATAATTGAAAAATTTAATTTTTCCATTGATTTATTTACTTATTTTCGTTTTAAAAAAGCAAAAGGGGAAAAAAGAATATATTTTTTATGTGCAACAAAATTAAATTAAATGTCAATGCAACTAACCTGAGCGATTGATTGGTTCACAATAATAGAGGAGAAGAAAATATTTCAACCAAGAGCATAACAATGGTCGCCGGTCATGTTTTCATTGTTCTGTCAATAAAAATAATCATAAAATGAAAAAAAAATGAAAACAAAAAGCAGTCGAAACATTTTCTTTGTCTTTTTCCTTTTTTTCCCTTTATTTCTTTTTTCTTTCTGTTTTTTGCCCAGTTAGTACTTTTAATCAACACCATAAAATATGTAATAGTTTGACAACTGCTGTATAAAATCGACGGTATGCCGCCAGTTCGTCACAGGCTGATTGACTGACTGGATGACTGACTGGACGCTCTGTCCACATTGTTGATATTGACAAATGTTTTTGTTTACTTTTATCACTTTTTTGCTTAACAACAAATGATAACAGTTTCTCTCTATTTCTTTTTCCGTTATTTTTTAAAACAATTGTTGCAGAAACAAGAACTGCCAATAAAATAAATCAACAATTCTTCCCCTCGCAACAATCATACAATCAGTCATTTAGTTGGCATTTAAACTGAGGGAAACGATAAACGCTTTATGTAAAGGAGAAATAATCCTTTATTGCTGACAACAGTAAATTCATTACTATAAGCCATATATATATATATATATATATATACACACGCGCGTGCATTTATACTTCAATATTTTATAGACACATCATCAGTAATTTTCGTTTTATAGAGAAAACACGGATATCCGTATATAACACTTTACGCGTCTAGAGAATGTTTTAAAATTTCACGTATACGACTCGATGGCAAGGTGTGAGTGAATGCGAGGACTTGCTTAAGCATACACATCTACATATCCACATGCATATTTATGTATGCATATATATATATATATATATATATATGTATATTAATAATATTTATTGTTGCTGATGAAGTCGGCGTTTGTTTGTATGTTTTCAACCATTTTTTGTATGTTTTTGACATTTTAATTTTTTTTTTGATTTCTTGTGTTTTTCTCCCTATCTCTCTCTCTCTCTCTCTCTCTCTTTGCACAAATCTGTACAAGTCTTTGCTTAACTGATTTTGTGTCAGAAAGGAAACTGAAAAAGAGCTTTCAAAACAACAGTTACAATTTCCAGTTTTCATTCAGAGTTTTCTAAAATTCCATTTTCAGTTTCCATGAAGTTCATATATTTTAATTAAAATGCCTCGTATATTTGATAAGCACACCGACGACAGTCGCTCTAAAGCCAGTTAGCATTTCATAAACGAACAGCTTTGTTCATTTAAAAATTTTATTCATGTTTTAGATGCAAATGCAGAATTCTCTTCTTTTTTTTTTGCTTTCTGGCTTAGACAGACAATATTGGGCTCCACTTACGATAGTATGCAAAAAAATGTTTTCCTTTTTGTTTCCAGAGTTGTTTTGCTGAAATTTCGTTTTCGAAAACATTATTTCAACAATTTCTGAATTATCTCAATAAATGTAGAAATGTGTATAAAATGTGTATGTAAATAATTTCGAAAAAATGATTCTTAATTTCTTGATCGCAGAAAAACATTACTCCTTAAGAAGGAGGGGAGACACTATAACAGCGAAAAAAACAGGAAAAGAAAAACACTTTCTTGACAACTTTTTTGGAGATGCAACGAAAGATAATAGACTCGAGAAAGTTGCAATCAATTTACGTTTAAATTTTAAATAAGGAACGGTTTTTGCAAACATTTCAATATGGCGACAAGGGAGTCATTCGCCTGACTTTGTGGACAATAGTGTAACTGGTTGGAAATTGAATCTTAAAAAAAAAAACTGGTAAGAGCATTGCAACGAGCTATGGCCCGGCATTAAATGGCCTACACCATTCTATGGGTATTCATGTAACGGCTTATCAGTGGTCCGATCGATGGAACCATTTTCAACATCGTTCGTCCTTGGGCCAAAACGCTTCATTCAAATGTATCACATTTCTCCGAAACAATCTAAAAATTGCGGCCTGTTGGTTGGAAGCTAGACGGACGGACAAACAGACGTATCAACGGAGGAACTATATTTCCATACCCTACGATATTCGATCGGAATGGCGTATTTTTTCTATTTTTATAGAAAAAAAGTGAAAGGTTATGCCCTGATTCTGTTTCAGTTTACATGTAATGAGCCCAGAAGGCGGATATTTTGACTCGTTTGTCACTTTTTAAATTCTTTTGCAAATTTATAGACGATATCGTCGAGGAGCCGATGGACACATAGGCAGGCGAATGCACATAAGTGGCGAGGCTTTTAAGGCTTGCTTCTGGCCGTTATAAAGCCTATGAAGAAAAAAAGAAAATTTGAGGCACTATTATGCTAGGTAGGCGTGGCCAATTTTGACATTTTATTACTCATATAATGCACGTTCAAATTTTCATATACTTATCTGCTGTAGTTTGTGAGCAAAAACTTAACTTTTTTTTCGCTTTGAAAAACATACGTGTCCTTCCTAGGCGTGGTATTGTACGTGCGTCCTTCGACCACGCCTTCGCCTATTTGCTAATGTGCAAGTACTTCAAATGTTCCAAACAGATGTCACAGATGAACTGAGGGACATGCTTAAATCGTTTCAGAGTTTGGCGTTGGTCAACTGTATATTCACTTTTACAAGACGAATATATATATATGCAAGTTCTCCACGTTCGCTGGTGGGTATTAAAATTGATTTACTGAAAATTCTACATTGGTTTCGACTCCTTACCTAACGCAAAAAGTATGGAAAATAAGAGTTTTTTTTTTGTATGTTCAGCATACAAATTAATTGGAAGAGAAAGAAGCAAAAAAAAAAGGAAAAACATTAGCAGTCGTCTGCAGGTAGGGCCTGTAGCATGTATTAACTTATAGTAAATGAGTTTTAAATAAATTGAAACAAAGTGAACGCAAGCCATCTAAAGGCAACGTAAAACAAACTTTTATCTCCTATAACTTTCTTTAATGTTTGGCTAGCAATTTTTAATGCGTAATATACCCCCTTTCATGCTAAGAGGCGTCTTTTTACTAAGTCACTCAGCTATGTGATCGCATTAAGTATTCAGTACATCATGTAAATAGTTAAATATAGCTCAGGTTTTTTTGCTCTTCGCCGGAGGGTAGCTTTACCCGTTTATTGATTTATTTATTTATTCATTCTCTTATTTATTAATAACAAAGATATTCTGTTTCAAATTCAAAATTTCAACTGAAATCACGTAGTTCACGTAAATTGAAAAAAGATAAAAATAAAATGAAACGTTTCGTTTTAAAAAATAAGATTAAAATATGAAGTAAATATAGAAAAAAAGAGAAAAATAAAAAGAGATAAAAAAATAAATGGAAGCGGAATAAAAAAATAATATATGTATATATATGCATATATTCACATACACATATCTATTTATATATCTATAAATAAGCCCAAGCCGAATGGAACAGTACTGGACCATAATTAAGAAGCGATAAAGGTTCCTCGTCCAACTCGAAAATCGAAGCTTTTTGCCTAAAATCTTGAAAATCGCTTTCTGACTCTTTTATATCTTTCTGCATTTCCCGCCCAGGCCAACATAATCATTCCCGTTGCTTCAGTTGCTACTTTTTCCCAGCTTAAGACACATACTTGACATTCATAAGTTATAGTGGGCAAATATCAATCCAACATGTTTAGATACAAATGTATATGTATACGCATGTACATATATATATATGTATGTATATATGTTGTATGCATATACGTAAACTTATTCCAAATACTTTGCATATTTCAAGGCTTACATTGATCGAAAACATCCTCACGTTTATTTGATAAAACTTTTGGTGAACGTTTCAAGCAGAGTCGGGTCGTGATCTTGAAAATATAAAAACTTTTTAACGAATAACAGACACTGGTAAAGGATAAGCCGTTTATAGTTGTTAAAATCATTGACTGGAATTCGCAAAATGATGTTTGAAAAAAGTAACAAAAGATTTCTAAAGCGAAATTCGTAAGAAAGACCGAATAAAGGCATTAAGAATTTATTACTTACACTTATCGAATGTGAGAATCTTAGTGAAGAGCATACAACTTTTATTCGTTTTACAAAACGAATAGAAAATCTTAAATTCAAGCAATTAAAGTCAATTAAATTTCTTTAATTAACAAAAAATCATTCAAGCATTCAAACGATTTCAATGAGAATAAAAGAGAAAGAAAGACTTTGTACGGACTTTAGTATACTTAAGCATGTATATATGCATATATACATACATACATACATACGCATATAAATATATATGCATTTACTTACAGTCATTATAATCGGAATTGAAATGTAATTCAAAAGTGATTACAGCAACAACGACAATGTAATCACAAAATCACAATAAAATGAAAATGTTTATAATCCACTTTTATGTATTTTAGAAATTTTTGAGATGAAATAATTTTCCCTCTGATAAAGTTTTTCGTTGCATTTTCTAATTGATTTGGACTTAAGTTTGTAGAGGAATTTCCTGTAAATAGTGCTGAAATCAGCTTGCCTCCTCCTGCTTCCTCTTCTCACTTCTGCCACAGAAGTTATGTTAGATTTGCGAAATGTTTGCAACATTTGGAAATAAACTAAATCCTATAAAGTATATATATTCTTGATACAGTTGGCTACGGCTTTCTATGCTTTTCGAAAAAGAGCAAACTTGCTTCGTTTCTTCTCTTTCTTGATACTGCAAAAAGACTTTGTTAGGAAATTTGGTAAATCGTTTCAGAGATCAATGGGCCGCAACTGTAATTAACAAAAATTAAAGTGAATTAAAAACTATTTAAAATTATTGCCTCAAAATTCTAAATTATTTGATTTAGACCTTGACGAAGACTCTTATGTACTTCCTTAATAAAATGTCCACGACGAAATCACCTTTCAATTCCCTTTCAATTTAAACGCACACAAGCTTTCTTTCATTTCAGCTCCACTTCTAATCCTTGTGCTTACATGCACAAGAAACATCCCCTATGTAGGCGATTAAATAAAAAATGAATTGATCCCCTTTTGCTTTTTTAATGCATCTCGTAGTCTACATCTAGTGCCGTATACCGTATACCATAGGCACTGCTAGCGGGGCCCAAGTTAGACAGCTACACTTTGATGCTTTGATGCGTTAGAACGTTACTTGTCATCTCATCTTTCTTCAAAATAATGGCCCTAAAGCAAAGTCTGAAATTGTTTTCCTAAAGCCTTCTCATTATTTTTTAAAACGTATTGAATCGGACCAAAGATTAAAGTCTTACACAAATCAAAAAAAAAAGAAAACGAATTCTAACGGACAATAAGCTTAAAACGCACTATAAAATTATCTTTAAGAAAAGTTGGTCTGAAATACACAAACATTGCTATGTAAAATTTATAGGTTCAGTGAATGGAATTCCACATTATATTGCTTATAATGGATAGCTGTAGCGTTCTGCGACTCAAAGTGATCCATTGTTTTCGCCTATGCGCCTAATGCCCCTCTTTTAGGATTCTTATGAATCCCGCCACTTTCTTAAACACTTAGTATCTGATTCTACAGTGCCAGAAGATCTAATGAATTCTCCAGCTTGTCGTTATCTTGCGCTGAGTTCCCAATGTCCTGCCAGTTTTTGCAAAGATGGCAATACAAGAGAAGCTCGGGACTTATCAGAGTTCATCGAGTCCTCTCTTGGCTAAACAGTCCGATGCCTGAAAGTCCAGAACACTTTATTTTACTTCCCTAACTCATTCAGAGTTTGAAGGCATTCCGAGCTATTTTTTCCCCTTTCCAGGACCTTAAGAGCAACCCGACTGTCAGCAAGAAGTTCTCCAGCTATGGTTACGACGCTTTTTTTCTTAGCTTACAGTTGTGAGTGTAAGTTAACGCAGAAGTCGGGTGTTAACAAATTCGATGCAAGCCCTACGTCATTTATTTCTGTTTTTTGTTTTATTTTTCGTTTTCGGGCTTTTTTACTCGTTTTGAAAATCAAGCTTTTGCTTGTTAACATTGTTTTTCAGTTTACAGTCTGACATAAATATTTGTAAAGTTCTTTTTTCTTCTTATTTTTTCAATGATCTAACGTTTACATTTCATTAGAATAAGTATTCAACAGCAGTTTTTCTGTCAAGGTATATATGTGTGTGAGCTTAAGTGAAAGGTTTTAATGCTTTTTTGATAGAAAGAAAAAAGCAATCTCAACTTAAAAAAAAAAAAAAATGAAAAAAAAAAAGTAAATAAAAAAAAAGATTGGAAAGTGAATAGAGAAGTAAACAAATTTTCTTCTTCTTTCTCTTTTTGTGGAATTGCAATTTTCTGAAAAAGCACTTGAGAGAATTTAATAAAGATTAATTTTGTATAAAATGCATTATAAGCATATAAAAGTATTAACAATTCCGTAAAATGTGTTTTTCAAAAGTTTCCTCAACCTCTCGATTGACGACAGATCGACCGTATATCCCGTTCCGTTAAACACTGAATACAATCATATCGCATCCTCTCTCTCTCTCGCTCTCTTTGCAGTTTTTTCTTTCGTTTTAGTCTGCTCGTTCTATATAAATAAAACTAGTTGTTCTAGTCATTCCGTATAAATGTGTAGTTTACCCACTCCGTTGTCGCTAATGTCGTTGTTGTTGTTGTTGTTCTTGTTGTTGTTATGGGAAATTTATAGTAAAGTTCGCGTATCAATTTCAATTGTTTTATGTTAATTTCCCGGTTTAAATTAAATAAACCAAGCGAGAGTTAAGTAAACAAAATGCAACTCACTCTTGCGTGGATCAGAGCGATAGACCGCAAACACCATAAGTTATAAATTTCTGACTGTGTCTGTTGTCAAATTAGTTCGATGTAGAATAAATGTAATTACATATAATATAAAATGCAAGCACTAATGACTACTCTAGAGACAAAGATTTTCACACGCTAGATTTCAATTTTAAAATACACCACCACAGCCACCACTACCACCATCACTGCTGGCCATTGCTGGCTTTGGACAAAACTATAGCGGATAATGTAAAATGAATGTTGATTCAATAGAAATTGTAATTCATTCACATTTTTTAATAATTGATGTTTATTATAGTAATGAATTATTTATGTTCTTTGGTTAAATTAACCTTAATTAAGCTTTGAATTTACAAAATTTTTTGAGAATTTTCCATAACCACAAATAACACAAACAAACAAATACAAACACACACACACACACATACGCACAGATAAATTATTAATTTTTTTAAATTTTTTTTTTTTTTTTTTTTGTTCTACGAGATGTAAAAATTAATTTTATTTGAGCTTTAACGTTGATGCGAAGGTGTTCAAAGTCCCTCCGAAGTGCGCATAAAACGGTCTGTAGTAGCTTTGAACAGGTAATGCTTCATAACAAAAAAAAGTCCTGTGCTTACGCAGAAGGGCAGTGTTATTAAACAGTGACTGATGGTCTTTGCTGTTTTATGTCGGCCCCGTGAACAGCCACGGACCCTACACGCACTCTTATTGCTTATGGAGCGTGATGAGTGCCGGATGGAAGCGATGGAAGCTGTGTTCGAACGAACAATAAGTTACCTATTGAAAGCAATGATGAAGCGATGTTTGAACATTACAGAAGGGGCGGTAGAACATTCCTCCTTAGAATTGCAAACATTTTTGGGCGAGATATGCTATAACGGGCCAAGTTTCTACGTACTGGGAATTTAAAGTATCATGACTTTGGGCAAATAACGCCCACGCTCTACCTAGACTACACCTAACTAGGCCCCGCTAAATGGGTCCTTATGGATCTTTAGATTTATCATCAGTGTCAATGGCTCACCCACTCTTCACTAAGGTTGTTCGGGCTTTGGATACACTAACATCACAATTGATCATCACTCGTAAAAATTTATTAGCACAATCGTTCCAAATGAAAGAAAAGGTGAACTGTTTTGGCTCAGAGCTATGCCTAATCAAAGCTCCAAAACATTTGCAGCCAGTAATCTCAAATAACAAGGACAAAGTTTTATTCTACTCTATGCAAAACATATTTCTTTCTCTCTTCGAGGACGCCGGCGCAATGTATTACAATTCACTTTCACCTGGACACTTTCACACTTAAGATTCTATTGAAAACCTCTTGAAATAATGCCCACAACTAGGAGGCAACTTCAGTTTTGCTCCCACTAAAGAGACGAATAAAACACTCTTACGATTAACGCTTACCTTAGAAATCAGGCCAACGGAAAGACTAACAGCTCTTTACATATGCTTCGTACGATCATGATCAATTTGTTTACTATTCTTCTTTGCCTTGAATTTGTCTAAAAAGGTTCTAATGAATCTGTCACAGCAGATGAAATTAAATGAGTCGGGCGCCTGCACGATTTGAGCAAGAATCTGTTCAACTTTACGTAGTATAGTCGAATGACTAACGCTGTTTATGCGGGTGCATTGAATCACAAATAACAACAAATCTCTCTCTTGTTCTTTCTTTTCTTTTCTTTTTGTTTTTTTTTTTTTGCATATACCCTCGACAATATTACGTATTTGACGTGACAAGTATGACAAGTACGAAGCTGTCTTCCATCATTTATTTTATTTTCCAACTTTTTTTTTTGTTTTTTATACGCTATCCAGCCGTAAGGGTAAACATTGCTTGCCGTTCGATTTGTAGTGCACGGAAATATCATTTTAAAAATTATTTGTGCTCTTGAACTAGGAAGAGCAAGTAATTGACTTCGAATAGCTTTGGAAAGAATAACGAACCTTTCAATTTCTTTCTAACAACAACCTAAAGAAATGGCATAAGTATGTGTTAGGAGGAAATGTTTCCGCAATCAACAAAATCTCTGTTACTTTCATGTAATCGCTCCAGCTGATAAGCACCTGAGATTTGCGTCAAGACGAGTATAATTTTCTTACTTGTTTTCCCTTTTCATTGCCACTTAGTCGATTAAAGTCGTAAAAATCAATGACTTCACACACACGCAGTTATCTCACCAATTCATGAAATTGAAAAAGTTATAAAGAAAGAAAAATTAAAAATTAATTACTTAGTTTTTCTCTATAATCTTATGAAGATTTCTTCAAGAGCCTTAAAGATGCGAATGTTCGAAAATCGATATGTCTTTAAACCGCTGGCCCAATTATGGAAAACTTGAGTTTTTGATAGGTTATAAGAAGATATTTACCGTTTAAGCAAACAACTCGACCGTATACGGCTCTCTTTGGTTGTCTTTTATAAGTAGCTTAACACGCACTTGTTCGAAATGAAGAAGAAGATCGAGATGCACAATAATTTAAGATTTTCACTTTATTTCCTTTATTTACAGGTAAGTTGCCAACCCGTGCATATATGTTTTTGTCAACTTAACACCGGTACGTACAAATTATTATCACAACTCTCTTCATGTGGTGAGAAGAAAGTGCGCACTTGTGCACAAAAATTTATTTATCGATATAAAATCGTTTTCAATTTAAGTCCTATGATAATGCAAGCAACGCATTATTTAATGATTTAATTGCATGCAAACACAAACATACACACACACTTAGAGATTTCCAATCCGCCCACACCACTAACTTCAAATTAAATACACAAAATTTGTCTGTGATAATTGCAAGAGAAAAATACAATTTAATCAAATATAGTTTAAAAGGGAAAATAAATATTAAATTATTTATTGATAATAAATTTATAAAATGCATTGAAAGCAAAGCGTAGAGAGCGATGAGAGAAGTGTTTGATGAATCTATGTCCATATACATATAACATTATTTACCAGGAACAAATGTACTTACCCAACACTACGTACAAGATGTCTGGGAAGGTTGAGATACACAATTTTCCATAAGTGCGTGTCTAAGGACTAACAGATAGCAGACAGAAGACAAAAATTATCTTGCACAACACCTCAACACTCAATACTACTAGGATTAGTACAAAAACCATAAACTCGGCCAAGTACCAACGTACTGTCGTCTCTTGAAGTTGTTTAGTTGGATGGACAACGATGTTCACTACAACCTGAGTTCTTCCAATATCTCTGCGCGGTTAAGTAACATGAAAAATTGTGAAAAAGAAGGGAATGGTCAGAATGAAGCGTTGAGAGGGAAAGAAGAGAAAGTGTATACCCAAAACGTGCTACGTCTTTACCGACTCAGCGCTCATTGTAACTGCGACCAAGCATGGTGAAGCCGCACTGAGATTATAATCCGCGAACACCAACTTGGCAGTCGCAACTTTTATCTATTAGACAATAGCTCCACTACTTACCAAGTTCACTAAATTCCTCAGTTCACACGTGGCATAGTATGACGCGATAGAGGTAATATTACCAAAACGGCGCCTTTCTCAAGTGATCTGTTAGAGGGAGGATGGCGAGGAAGGAATACCCATACCAAATATGTATTAAAGTTCGTTAACATGGCGGTGTTCACAATAATGATGTTGAAGTGAAACTTTAATTTTATTTTTATCAAATATTTAATTATAAGTAACGGAAGCGGCAACCACTATATCTACAATTCAGAATGAAAGGTACTTGGTTGCAAAGAAAAGGTAAAGGCTTTTTGCCAAAGTCAATATATTGTGAAAATGCTTAAGTAATGAATTGATCTCCCTATGAAAGCAAAATAATTTCTAATATTTCAATGCGATGTGAGCTGAACGCTTAAACTTTCCGCCTTCATCGGCAGCTAGACGAACTAGAAGTACCCCAACAACACACCAAACAACTAATGGACGCAGCTACGAAGGTATGAAGGGACGGACACATATGGCTAAGTTCAAGACTTTGACGCTTACCTTGATCACGGACATACAGTTTACAGAGTCGCTCACGTTTAAAACAAAAAGAAAAAGAACAGATAGAAGTGAACCTATATCTCTCATCGATGGCAGGTATCAAAAAGGGTAAAAAAACAAAAAGAACTTGCGTTCGTACAACATTTACATAGCTTCTCGTAGAGAAACAAATTGAATCCTATACGGGGTGCTGAATTTTACTGCATTGCAGTCATATGAAAAAAAAGAAAGAAAGAAAGAAAAAAAAAAAAAAAGCAGAAAAGAAAAACGTATTTAAGCTAGAGAGCAGCAAAGCAAGCAAATGGTTAACAACAAAAAATAAAAAAAAAATAAATAAAAACTAAAAGAAAAAAGTTTGAGTACAAAACTAGAACAAGTTATATTTTTCAGTAGAAAATCCAAAGAAAAGCAAAGTGAAGAAAACATAATCGTTAAAGCATTATATGCATGTGTCTGCGTGTGCGGGTTTTTATAAAAGTAATATAAAAATCTGATAACGTTATACAAATAATATATAAAAGGAAAAAAGAAAATAATAGTAGACTTTATGCTTCTATTTAAAAATTATAATAAAACAAGTCTTAAGCACATATAAACTTGCTTACATGAACTCACACACACACACAAACACACACACACACACAGACACACACAATTACATATAAAAAATAAAAGATGCAAAAGACGCTAATTACCCCACAATCGCTCTGAGTCGTGTTTTCTTCGCCGACATTACAATGCCCGCCACCCTAAGATCAACGTTTTTACTAATTTTCATGTTGTGCTTTATGCACAAAAGCATAAGTAAACTCCCATAGGAGTATTCTTAAATGATTTCCAACCAGATCCTGTTTCGTTTCGCTTATTGCAATATATGCGGGTTACCGTTATAATATATAAGCGAGAGATTTTTTATTCACAGAAGATAGACAGACAGCTGCATACTATTTGCAAAATCAATTAGAAAAAAAAGTGAATAAATAAATGCAAAAAAAAAGTAATGGAAATACCAGAGATTAGTGGCAAATATCTCAGATTAGTGGCAAAAAACGGATCTGATTCGCGCAATAAACACGCCCTTCCTTACCTGATATGTTCGAGGTGGATGGGTGCCTAAAATTCGTGGTAAAATGATGCAAACAAAAAAACTCAATTGTTCTTACCACTAAAACAATACGAAAAGTTATGCAGTAATTGAAGCATACAAACAGTGCAACAACAACAACAACAACAACAGCACAATAGTACACTGTTAAAGCGTTAGCAACATAAAAGTCATAGTTATCATAAAATATGAAAAGGAAACATAACATTTTTATAACAATAATAAACCAATATACAATACACACATAGGTACAAAATTCATGCTCATATTCATATTCACACACACACACACACACACACACACACACACTTATAGACACTTTCTTTTGCTCTCATTGCAATGCGTGGTAAGTTGCGGCGAACGCACCGAATCTTTTTATTATTATTATTATTATTATTATTATTATTATTATTATTATACATTTAAAAACCTTAGTAGTTTACATAATGCACAGATGTTATGAACGAGTGAACATGAAATGCAAGCAACCATGAACACAACACGTTCGTACATTCTTATATAAATATTTAATACAGGCAGACATATAAACCAACTGTGAACTAACTAACTAACTAACATAACATAAACTCCTTTTGTACATGTAATATTGCGTTTTTATAATTGTTAGATGTTTTTTCATTCGCTCGTTCGTTCGTTCGTTCGTTCGTTTGTTCGTTCGTTCATTCGTTCCTTCATATATATATATATATATATATATATATATATATAAAACGAATAACACAAATATGCACATGTATCGGCATATAGCAAGCAGTGCTATAGACTTCCTCAAACCTCCCTATTTCTTGTTAATTAGTATCTTATTCTTCACAAACATCTAAATAAGAAGGGCAGCAATTTAACAATCTTATGATGAAAATTCTTGTTATTGTCGTTGTTGTTGTTGCTGCTGTTGTTTTCTTATGTACACAACAGGGATAGAATAAATTAGTTAAATGTTTTGGCAATGCCTAGCAATAAGCTTCAGTTCTACGTGCATAGCGTTCCAATGAACATCAGTACGAATGAATCAATTTCGTCTCAATTACTCGACTAACCATCTAATCATTCGCATACATTCTCTTTATTGAAATCACAATTGCTTCAATTTGTTCAACTGTACTTCATTTTTTTGATTTGTTTTGATTAAAATTCTTCCTTACGCGCTGCTTAAATTTATAAGAAAGCGTAATGATTCCTTATATCATCGGCTAATGTCGCATGCGGTGTTGTCACCTTTTATGGTTCGCGATACCTCAAAACCGCCGGATATTCAAATGCTAGCCCCTGTGCCTTACTCACCAAACTCGACTCTTCACGTGGTTTGCTTCAAAAAAACAAATGTTTTTTTTACGTGGCATCTACAAATTGTCAGGCATGCTGGAAAAATCTGTAATTAACGACGGTCAACAGTTTTTTTTTTCATTTTCATACAATAAACGTGCGCGCAAAAAGAACCGCATTATGCGATATACTTGACTGCTTGCACTAAGTGAAATAGCACGAGAAAAGAGTGTACAAAACTTAAGGGTCTAAAATTGGATAACAGAAATCTGTTATGATAGTAGAGGAATCTCCAAAATTGAGTAATGGTATTATAGAAAGTAGACTTCTGTTGTGAAACGCACTGTCATATTGGCGGAAATGGTATTCCTGACGATAGAAAGTTCTTCTCTCTCTCTCTCTCTCTCTCTCTCTCTCTCTCTCTTTCTCTTTCTCTTTCTCTCTTTCTCTTTTATGTCATCTTCTGTCTTTCCAGCTCCGCAATGCAAAATTTCCTGTCTATTATGGTGTATTCCGCATTACTTTGTAATGGTGCATCTTAATTAAAAAACAAACAAGCGGATATACTTACACTATTTATATACACATTCTCTTGATTGATAAATCTCTACGTTCGTGTAACATTTATCAAATACTGCTTAAGAAGTAAGCAGAATCGATTTGAATAATGCAAAGTGTCTTTCAAAAAAAAAAAAACAAAAAAGATTTAAAATACTGCGGCATACTGCCTTAAATCCATTATGGTTCTTATCATTAATTAGTCTAAAATCCTTGAACTGTTCGTTGAGTTCCTTTACTTAACCGATCACTCAGGCGGATTGCTTTAAATCTAATCACCATTTTGGAAATAAATTTTTTTATTTATTTTTTCTTACTTTCTCTCTGTCCATTGCACTTTAGCTGATTTATATTTGCTTGATTGTTGCGTGTGCGATACCTTTTCTATTCTATTTCTTCATATAATTGACGTTTCGTATACTAAAAATGTCTTCCACAAGAATTCTCTGCAATTTACGATCCATTATAAGATATATGAGCTTTCTTATGATTGCTAAAAGAGCAACTGCGCTATCGAAAATTAGGCCCTAAGACTCTTTATGGATCCGCAAATTACATAACATACACATGTACGCGACAGAAAATTTAAAAAAGATCGCTGGAAAGGCTTTTCATTCGATAGTAAGAAAACAGCTGTAAGCAATCTATTCGTTACAGCGAGTCGGTATCTACAGCTATTATGTTTACCCGATTATCGAAATCCTTAAACTGGCCTCTGACGTATATACATGCGTACGTAATTTATAAAATTTTGAAAAGTGATGTTAATGGAAATGATTTGTTTTTTTCATTTTAAGCGACGTATGGGAGGAGGAGCATAAATTAAGCGAACGTAAAGTTTTGAATTGCTGGCAATTTCAAGTCTAAGTACAATGTAATATTAATGCTTGAAATTTGTTATTCATGACTTTCTTTAGAAACTTGGCGTAAGAAACGACGAAACGAACTAAAAATACGAAAATCAAAAGTCTCGGTAGAATGTAAGGGAAATGTGTAACTAAAAAAGTTTAAGCAACGTAGGCAGATAGCTACTCATATATATATATGTAATAGCGACCGTGTTCACTTAAACAGTTTACGTATGCAAAACATTTATGACCTGTGATTACAAAGTTCTTAGATGGGTGTGTGTAGCGAAAATATTAACTTTTTTCAAAATTTCTTTTTGCAAAGATAACCAGAAAGCTGCTCATTTCAAAGTTTGCAACATTTCAGCTGTCGTTGTTGTTGTTGTTGTTGTTGCAACTTCTCGTCGTCGTGTGATATGTCGAAATCATTACAGTTTATCGTGTTTTTTTTATTTTTTGTTCATGTTTCTCAAACATTACTAAAAAGTAGGTGTTACTTACTCACACGAGCGATCTATTATTATTTGCTATAAAAATCTATTTTAGCTATAGTAGTGGATAGCAATGTGTGGGTGCACGAAAATTTGCAAATTTACATACACAAGATTTATGGAAATTAAAAAACAAGTTTTCTCTCACATAAATAACTGCAAAAAACTTAAAACAAAGATTACACATTGAACAAATTTCTCTAATAAAAAAAAAAAAACATTATATAAAAGCTGATGAGAGCAGATTCATTTTAGTTAAACACTCTACACCTCTTCCGGGAGAACGGTATATTAAGTGCGGCATTACTCACTTCTGAATGGATCTAAGCTTATCCGTCCGTCTTTCCGTCTATCCACCTTGAGATATTTTGATGAAATTTGGTACATTTACGTGTTTGGGCCCAAGAACGAACACGCAACACTTTTTGGACCATTTCCCATGTTACGACTTCTTTTGAAAAATCGACAAACAATTCTTTAAAATGTTACTTCATTTTCTAATTATAAACATTATGAAGAAAAAAAAAAAAAAAAAAATGGATTGGTCCGGTTGGAGACGGCTAGCGTTGTCTTTGACGCCTATGTAGAATTTCACGTCAATGTATCCACCAGTTGTAGAGTTTTCCCTGTTTTCGCAAACATGAAAGAGTGAGTTTGTTATGAAATACAGTTTAGATATTTTGTCCAGATGTGTGCTTAAATATATACGTTCGGACATGAAATAAAAGAAAGTTCTGTGTGCGTGAAACGATTTTTATTATCTACCGCTAATGTTTACAAGAAGGATTCCTCTGGTACCCGATAAAATTCGCAATAATCAAAAACTTGAACGATTGTTCAAGTCATTGTGACTTTCTTAGTTTTGTTGGATTTGCATATTTCCAGCAGTACCTGTTCTTTCCTGCGATATGTACATATATATATAGATTCATTTATTTTCAGTTTTATTTTATTTACTACGACAGATGTAGAAATTTATCCTGACGGCGCGAAAAATTCTGGTTTTCGCATTGTTCGGACAGTTCGCTAATTCTACACTGTTAGAAAAGTTGTCACCGTGAGTATTATACCACTTATCGAGATATGGCGTCAGCACTTCAGCTATAGTGTTCTGCCTAAAAGTGTGCTGCCTTTTCCTGAATATCATGTATCACTCTATCTAAAATTAGTGTCATAGGATTGTGTACACTACACCTCAGTCGACCACGCCCTCGAATTATTCCCTCATCTGGCCACAACTTTTGCGATTGATTCGAGGCGAAATCTGAATTAACGGTTTTCGGCATTGCCTGAAGTTCAGCGAAAAGCACAAATGCACAATGGCACCCTATAGGTAATGTGTTATATCCTTCAATAAACTTCCAAGCTACCATTTTTTTTTCTATTGTGCTTACAACATCTGACAGCTGATAAAAAAAAAAAGAAATGAAAATAATTTTTTAAAAGCTTTTTTTTAAGTTTCCGAAAAACATGCTGTGAAAAGCCCTGCCCCTATATTATTGTCCTTGTCACGCAGTACTTTTTACTTTAGATCTGGAGCATTTTCGCTACGTTGACACGATACTGATTTATTGAGAAAATGTTTAAGGAAATAAAATGTGTATGACGTAGTAGAATTATTCAAAGTAACTCAGTCTTGTGTAATGAAGAATAGTTGTAAAGAGTTGTAAAACTCAAGGTCCCACACAATAATCACAATGTAAAGTAAAAGTAACTGTAAAGTAACTTATACTTTCACTACGGTTTGCTACGTGTACTATTAAATCCATTCATCCAATGGCATTACATTTATGTATACTGCTGTCTAAAATGCCTTCCTCCTGTTTTATGTTTTTATCCACATATTTTCGAGGTTAAGTGCATAAGACGGAATCGCGATTTTTAGAATAGTGTAGATTCTATTTTTGCACTTCTTAGAAGTTCCATCTGCAACAATTTATATTGACAACGTTTCAGTGCTGCTCGTAGACTTCTACGTGCGAATATCACGATTCAAGTGCCTCTTGACACTCTACTGAGCGCTCCTCCAGCTATTAAGTAAATCCTTTTAAAACACGTCATCAATATGAGATTTCCTTCTGACATTTTTGTTAAGCCTTTTTCGTCAATCGCCAGTCGCATAAGATTTCTTCACTTAATGATGTCGCCGGGTAGGACATCACAAAACTGCTTTTAAGGACTTTCCTTTTCAAGCAAACCGACTGTTTTTTTCGTAACAATATTATATACATATATGTTTATGCGGATGTATATTAAAACAACAAAAGTTTGGCGAATGGAGGAAAACAATATTCAGTTAAATTTTGAGCCGAACGAGAAAGACGCATTTGCCCTAAAAAAAAAATAAAAATTAGTTTAGAAAATTTTCAAATGTAAAAGTTTTCAATAATACTTAAGCGACGTACTCGACAAAAGCCTGAGCCTTAAACTTTACTATGTACATAGGTTCGTAGCCTGTGGAGGAAAAAGCAAACTATGCTTGGTTTACTGGCTGTAAATGTCATCTGAAGGAGGCGGATGTCTGAGATTTATTTATTATTTACACTGGGTAGGGACGGCTTAAGCATTCCGACTACATTTTCTGTATGATTGCGCGGGCAAGTGTTTCAAAATAGTACACTCAGTGCCGTGGTCTGACTCAATGGTAGCATAAGCTGAGACGTCTCTCGAATTCCTTTGGCGAAGTGTTTCGTTCATTTTAGAAATCGATAGAATCGATTTGCTGGGATAAGTCTGGGCGGTCTACATAGAAACGTCTTGCTATCTCATTTCAACACGACATTACATGGTATAGTTTAATGCTCCCTTTAGCATCATTACTATTTCCCGGTGCGCACACTGTAATGTTTGAGCGGTTCGTCATTCTAGTAATATGTATTATCGTAAAGCGATCGAAAGAGGCGAGAGAGCGTTCCAGTTAAGTTTTTTGATACTAGAAATTTCAGTGTAATTTAATGCGAGTTATATTGTTTACATAATTTCACTCTCTCTCTCTCTCTCTCTCTCTCTCTCCACCCATCCTTTCCCCGCTCGATACACTCTTCAGAGTAATAAGTTGCACTATTCCTTACATTAAAATTCCTAAGCACGAGGCTGCTATTTTACACCTCAATAAAAAAATTGACTTGAAATTGAATGCTTTACATTCACTCATTTTTTTGTGGCGCGAACGTGGGATATACAGCTGGAAATGCTGCCATAGCCTACTGCAAATGGATTAACAAAATATTGTAACAAAGAAAAAGAAACACAAAGCCATTGTAGTCGTAAAAAATCGCACTTAACTTCACATGTAACGTGTACCTGTACGCTCTTTCTATTAGTCACCTGCCCTACTTATATGTGTGGATATGTATGTATGCATTTTTTTTTTTTTTTTTTTTTTTAGCTTCACATTAACTAACAAAGATGAGAGAATTGCAGTCATCTAAAACGGCCCTGCTTTACACTTTGCGTTCATATATCAAAAACGTGTTCTGTCCACATTTAAAGAAAGGAAAAATATCCGCTTACAACTCACGTATATATACTTTATTGAAAATGTAGTTTTAATATCGGTATGAAGAGATCCCAACGACTCCTCTGTTTGATATTTAAAAGGCATTAGCACTAATTACTAATTTTTTCGTGTTCTCTATGCTTTCCGTGCCTTCCGTGCCTTCCGTGTAAGAAAAGGCCCACTAAATATTTTCCGTTTTAGTTAATTTCAAATAGCAAACATTTGTTTTGTTTTGTTTCGTGCAAGGCTTCCTTTCCTCTCAAATTTTGCTCCTTGCAATCGTGGCACAGAACGGTATGTCATTCTGGTTCGTCATCAATAATTTTGTTTGCACGTAAATACATTGTTTTCTTTTCTTTTTTTTTTTTTTGGTAAATTCGTTCAACTGTCTCTCATCTCTCTCTCTCTCTGATGTAAAGGCAGCAAAGTTTTAATATATATATATATGTATGTGTATGAAAACAAAGTTTTACTTTCAAACATTTTCCATTTTCTGACATTGTTGCCCGGTGTTTGTTATTTCGTTTTTCTCACACACTTCTTAACCCCTCACTCTCAGATTTCACATATACATTTATAGGCACACACATACACACAAAGGTCCACATAGATGCACATTATATTCAAGTTTTTGGTATTGTGTCGTAGATTAAAATTTACTTTTTTGCCCTCTTATAATATAGTTTACATTGGGAATATATATCACGCAAGAGCAACAACAATAGCAACAAAAGTTTTACTTAACATTACACTATAAATATTTGGTTTCGGAAAATTTTATAAAATATCTAAACATTATTATGTTTATTTCATCTTATTTAGAGACGATGTATGTAAACACAACGCTCGTGTTCCTAAGAGATTTATAAACATTGACAGTAACTGGCTACACATACTTATGTGCATATAATGCAAGATACTATTTAAATGCTAATATCTATCTGTCTAAGGCATGTCCAAAAGAAAGTTTAACTCAAGTTTTAAAATAAACAAAGCCATCATTAATATCCCTTATCAATATCTATTTATTTATTTTACAATTTTTAAATGGAAGCCTTCACAAGCTAATGCAAGATAATAATAAAATTTAATAATATTGAATTTTGAATTATTCTATAAATTTTTGGGGCTTTTTGAGTTTGCTTCAACTTGCATCTCTATCCCTATTCACGGCAGAAGTAGGTGTAAAATATGGACAGCAAGTGAAAAGGGAGATGACTTGGAAACTGAAATAATTCGAAGAGAAGCAAATCATAATCCATCATATCTTCCATCTTAATTCTGTATGAACTTAAGGGTGTCTCTGTTTTACAATAACAATAATGTTGGAAGAAGAGAAGGTATATAGACTTTATATATGTGTATATATCTTATGCTTCCTATATTCCCGCATTTCCGCATTCATATATTGCCTCTGCATAAACACGCAATTGATTCTTAGCTTTCAAAATCGCTGGTTCACATTCGCCAAATACGCTATCAAATTTCGTCTAGTCCCTTTTCGCTTCCCCTTTACGCGTAGCATGGATAGAAAGAAGATGAGAAAAAGTGATAGGGAGTGGCTGCAGTTTGGTCGGTCTGTGCCCAATCGGTAAGTGTTGTGCTTCTATCGATTGAGCACTCATTGCAACTACGACCAAATATGCTCTACCGCCATGAAATTCGAACCTACAAAGTGACTCACATATATAATATAATATATAAATGCCTGGATGTTATTTTATATTAATAATAGTAATCATTAAAAGAACGCATTCATGGGCATAGCAGTTAACTATGTGACACGGGGCCTTTCGTTCGTGCAGAATCCTCTGTCGCATGGCTACGTATTTAGTAAACAACAAGTGATGATGGAGAGAAACAGCTTCGCAGATCAATTTCGAAGGAACCTCTCTCAGCTTTTCCAGTTTTCTTTCCGACCTCTATCAAGCAGCAGTAGGTTTTATAAGCACCCGCAGCCACTTTTAAGATTTATCGAATTTGCAAGCTACAAAAGAAACTTCGCCCATTAGCTTTGATATAATCCTGAGCAGAATATTAATCTATCAGCATAGTAGAGCAAGGCCAAGTAACTCAATGTCTTTCTGACAACGCCTAGGTACGCGAGTTCGTCATGTGAAAGGACGCAATTGCTTGTATGGCAGGATGAGAACAAAATGAGCTCTAGCTGCAATTGTGCTTCCACGCAAAATTCGAAATAAAAAGGAAAACATTTTGTTAAGAAGCTTCGCGCGTACATAGATAATATTTTAAATTGATTGAATTTTTTCTTCTCTCCATCGTAACATGAGTAATAGTTCAGTTATTTGTTCGCTTATATTGTTTGCCTTTAACAAACCCACCCCCCTTATCTCATATTGGTTTAGTGTCTTGTTGTAGAAAATTGTATATTTCTGTATCTTTTTTCTGTTTATCACTGTAGGAGACAAAACATTTATCTCTTTACCAGCTTCAATAAACTTTTCGATAGCAGGAAGTGTTAATGTGTTGATATTATTATTGATTATGCACAAGATTTCATTAAAATGTGCAAAAAATGTACATTGCTTGACTGCTGCAATCTTTGGATAAATGCATGCAATTCTTTCAATAGTATTTTCTTTCTCTTTTCCTTGCTTGCTTGCCGGCTTGTTTGCCTATGCATCCATAACTCTCTGCAAGACCAAATTCGTAACCATAACCATGTCATAAGCAAAACAACGTTGCAAGCCGTATTGCTTGCCGCCTGTCATATGCAGACGCATTCTAATAATATTTTGTATTGAAGTTTTCCTTACGAGAGCTCACTTTCAAATTCTTATACGCAAGCAGCAGCAGCAAAAAAGGTACGCAATTATTCAAAAACACTTGCATACAGATAGTCATTCATACAAAAAACATATATATTTGTATGTTTACATTACATACAAGGATCGATTGTTTTTTGCTTCTTGCCTCTAACGCACAAGCATAACATATATGACATAAGCGTATTAGGCATAGGCGTTGAAAGGCCTTGTGAGAAGGAAAGAAAAAAAGCTAACAATGTTGTAAAAAAATGATAATTTCATAAATTAAGCATGAGTTGATTATGCCTCTTTACCCTTTCACTTAAAGGAATTTCGAGACTTGAAAGCCAAAGCAACGCGCTATGATTTTTGTCCAAGTAATTAGAAAACTGCTTGAATGGAAACACGTACCTTTTTAAAAGTCACGAGCGCGAACACTTTGAAATTTAATTCAATTAAGGAATAAGGCCATCTCGTGAGCATGAATTTAGGGATCATTTACTCGAATGTATCGAATAATGCTTTGAAACAATTTTTTGGCAAATATTTACAAATTAGTTAAAGAACTTGAATAAAACGTTTGTTTAATTGACTCAAGAGCAGCAGCTCTTTTCGAAAATCAATTTTTTTATGGCATTCTTTCGCCTTAGGAAAAAAAAACAAATTGTTTTTGAAATATTTTTCATTATCCAGTGATAACCGTAAGCTTTTTAAAAAATGTTAACTAAAAAAAAAAATACATGTCCCTGACAGAGAAGAAAGAACGAGTCCTTCCAAGAAAAAAAAAAGAACGAATCGTTTTTCAATGACTTCTTCAATGACTTGTGAAGCATGTAGTCTTTTTAGGAGCTGCTAATCTAGTTTGGATTTTTCGAAAAAATTGACGTGAACAGGGTATAAAATTCCATTAAAATTTTAGGAGAACATATGAAGCTTGAAATGAAGGTTGAAATCAGTCGATCGAGAAATGGAGATAAGTAGTAACAGTTTTAGTTTCATTCAAAAAAATTCCATATCCGGTTCGTTCCGAACAGTTCCGGCTCACGCAAGAGCTTTTCGATATCGTTCTTGAGTTATATTTACATGATCGACTAACTAATTAATAATGCTAATGTAAGGTAAAGTAGCAAAGCTACTAAGTGACTAAGTCTATGTGAGATAACGATATAAAAGAAAATTTGTTCTGTTTTTATGACTTAATTGAGAAGAAAAATTTTAATTAACACTACTTTTCGTTATGTTTTTCTCTGGCTTTGCCGTAATCCAAAAATGGAAAGAAAAATTTAAAAAGAAAACTCAAAGCACAAAACGATTGCAAAGTGATTGTGCAAAATACACAATGAAAACAATAGTGTAAAGAGCCTTTAATCCATCAGAGTTTTGCTCTACCGCGAAAGTAAATCGTACTGCCAGCCCAGCAGTAGCCTAAGCCTACTCACAATTTAATATTTACCCTCGTCTCTAGAAAAAAAAGATGTTTTTTATTTTAAACCTTTCCCTACAAATTTAAAATACATATGCGACTGTTGTTGACTAAGGAAGTTTGATTACCCGTCAATTTCCAGACCAAAATACCTTTGCACTTTTCAACCTTGCAGCTATCGCAAGCGTTGATGTAAAGTGCTGTGAAAAGTTAATCGAAGATTTCAGACACGATATCAAGTATCAATGTCTTGCGGAGAATTGGCGACAGTGTGTTGTAAAGTAAAACTTTCGCATTACTTTCTCTGCTAGGGCTTGGTCCAGAACAACTCGCTGGCTCGCTGCAAGCTTTCATTCCATTCTGATTAGACATAGTTAGACTCAGATATTATATTTATCGTTAAATATTTTCTTTTTATACTACACATCACTTGTGGGTACATTAAGTTTATGCGGATATATGCAACGTACGAAAGGGTTTCAGCTCATTTATCATATCTGTCTGTCTGTCCATTTGTTCATCTGTCAGCCTTCCCCTCTGTTCGATTTGTTTTCTTGTCTTCAATTTACAGGCCGAAGGAGTGCGCTTTGACCCACGAACGCTGGACGAACACTGTTGAGAAAGGCTCGGGCGGGAGCACGGTTTCAATCATTTACCATATAACGTCTGATTTTGAAAAGTCATTATATGAACAACTGTAGGGAGGGCAGCATAAAGTATTTCATCTTAAGCCGCGGTCAATTAGGGCATTTTTACTTGTTCACTTCTAAGGTCGGACAACAAACAATTATTCCAATAGTTGAATGTTTCTGTATATGTTTAAGTAGTTTGTTCCAAAAACATCCACACACAGTTGTTTAGTTATAAGCTTTTAATCTCTACCTTAATTATTTTCTGAAACATAAGCGATCGTACATACGTACATACACACATCATTTTACTTGAAGTTTAACCCAATTATTCGAAAATATCTCATGCACGCATAAACTTTAATAACTAATTAAAATTAAAAGAAAAATAAAAATGAAAACGAAAACGAAAACAAAAGGGAAAATATATGTATGTAAAATTTTAGTTCAACTAAAGTTCGATAGAAAACGAATGAGTTCATAAATTAAAATCATAACAAATTTCATAAATTAAAATATAAATAAAGTTTCATTTATACCAAGTTGGAAGAATCAGCATAAAAAAAAAGAAAAATAGTTCGCATTAGAGATTGACTTTTACGGAACGAATATATTACTCTCTGGCAGGAACGATTCTTAAATACCGTACACGATTTCCCTAAATACCGTGTTTCATCAATTTTCGTCATCAAGAATTAAATTCACCGAAAACTTAGATGGATTTGTCACATAAAGCCGGCTTACTTTACATCGTACAGAAAAATATTTCTTATAAAATGGATCTCTGTAGTCCAAGCATACCCCTGCAAATGTATTTAAAAAATTACGAAATGATGAAAATGAGAACAAGAGAAGTATCTCTCCTTCTAGGCGTGGCAGACATTCGCATTCACTAACTGCAAGTGTTTCACTAAGGATTGGCTTCAGTTACGTAATAAAAATTTAACTAAAAACAAACAACTTTGAGAATTTTTTCTTTGTTTAGACTTATTTTTTCTTTACTGCTAATTTAAAGCGTTCACAATGAGTAGAATGTATTTAAGTCACGTAAAGCGTACTCATCATGTTTGCTAAAACATCGAAATCAAATCTTAAACAGTAAGATTTTATGATAGGGGAAACTTCATTCCAAAAATACATACACATAAATGTAAAAATAACTTACTTCAGAATGTTATAAAAAATTCAAATAAAGACACTACAATGGACCACGGTCCACCATTGACTGACTGCTCTACAACACTTCATAGACCGTATAGTGGAAGTGGTCGAAAAAGTGTTCCGCGATGTACCGTTTCTAATAGCTTTCGTACTTGGGCCAGAACATGTCAGCGTACCAAAATTTCATAAAAATATATTAAAAAATTACGACCTTTATGTTGAATGCAAAACGGACAGACGGACACACAGACAGACGAACGTACAAGTTCGGTTGATATAATAAAATGTGTGTGTCTATCTCGTGTATTTTTAGGTGTTATACACATCCACACAAACTTAATATACCACAGGTTGGTGTAGGGTATAAAAACGTGAGATTCAACACATTATGGTGGAATACAAAAATTCAAAATACACATGTACATATGTCCGTGTTTTAGTAATGGCAAATTTTGTAGCGTTTTGTACCTGTAGCCCGTTTACCCAAGAACTGTGCTGTATGAGAGACGTGTGCATGAAAATCTTGTAGAAAATTTTACTTTGATGCTTTACTCTTCTGAAAATTTGTTATAGACACAAACAACTCTACTCTCTTTGATTCTATAAAAAAAAATTCTAACCGCCATCGGGATTAACTTGTATTTTTCTGAGGTAAATCAATTTTGCAACTTACCCCATTCTCATTTATAGCGTCTCATGAGCGGGTCCATGAGGGGAATATTTCAAAGTACACCGATATATGCAGGCATGTAGACGTGTGTGTATAAATTTTGGAAAACTTTAAAGCGTTTACAAACATAACAATTCGTACGGAATGAATATTTGTGTATCAAGACACACTTTCGTGGGAAGTTCGTTTACAAAATGCTTTAATTTGACACACAAACATAAAACAACATATATTCGCTTATGCATACATGTATATATATATATATATATATATATAGGTATTGTATATGTATTTATGCATGTCGTGTCTGGTCAACAAAGAACAATAGTATAAATAGTTGCAACAAAATAAGCATATTATCAGTCGGAGATTGAAAGATAGCAGCCATTGAAGCGAAGTAAGAACAAGCAGCAAAACAGAGCAAAACACTTGTGCTTGCGTATGTGTTTGCAGTGCTTATTTAATACTTTAAAGAGTCGCGTATTGTAAACTCGTTTTTTAAGTGCTCGACATGTGCTTGCAATTGCTTGTATTGTTACATTGCATTTGCATTTGCATAGATGTGTTTGTGCGCTGCCTCTATAGCTATAGCTATCCATTCATTGAAAAAGCTTTAGCTTTACTAAAGGGTTTGATTTGATTTGTGCTTACAGTGCACTTGACTTTTAGTTTGAAAATTTCTCTCTCTCTCTCTCTCTCTCTCTCTCTCTCTCTTCCTTTTTCTATTTCTTTTTGTCTCTTTCTTGCATCTCTCGTAAGTTTTTCAATCATACACTTGTGCATGCATACATCGCATCGCTTATATGTATAGTTTCCGCGTTTCCGCATTTCCACCTCCAAAGCTAATAACTTTAGCTTTGCTTTTATGCCGCAGAAAGAGAGAGGGTAGTGAAACACTTTGTAAGTGAATTTTGTGGTTTTACTGGTCAAGTTTTGGAATTTCAAGTTGACGGTTGTTTGCGTTTGCACTGTGTATGAAATACACAACATTTACAACAACGGCCTACTTTTAGAACATTAGGAAAGCGTAACGTACGTAAAACAAACTAACTGGCCAAAGGTAGGCTTAAGCGTATAAACAACAGCAACAACATCGGTTACTTAAGAGTTTATTAGCTTTAAAAAAAAATAAATAAAAATAAAACAATCATTCCTGTTAAAAAATTAAAACGATGCATTTCCATTTCCATTCAAAACGAAAAAAAAAAAAAACAAAGAAAAAATATCCGTCCGTCAAATAATTTATTTAATAGCATACCTTTTGCTTAATGATTTTAACTTGACACGAGTCAACTTTTTAATTTATACATTTTACATGTTTTAAAACTTTACCATAAAAAACACATAATAAATTATTTAATACAACTATATAAAATATAATAATAATAAATTATTTAATACAAGTATATTGAGTAACAATTGTAATAAAACAAAAATACATTAGTTGCTTACTCTACAAACATACAAGATGAATTGTTTACTAATATTACTGACATATCCGTTTACATTATTCTTATATGGAATTTTTTTTACCCACTAATGGCCACTTAACCCGCGGAATGCCATTTCATTCTTAAACGTTTCCAATTAGAGTAAGAAAGCAAAACGATCGTCGAAGAGAGACTAACAGAAAAAGCAGTGTGTAGTGTACGTGTAGCGAGCAAAAGACACGGAAAGCAGAGATGATTATTGTTTTTGTTACATCGGCGTCTGGGTGTAGCAGGCGTGTCCTTTGAACATTTTGGGTCATTTTTAAAATCTCTTGCAAATTTTTGTATGCGATATCTTCATCTTTGCGAACGGGTGAATGTTTACCACAAATACTGCACTGTTGGACAGACAGACCGATGAACACACGAACAGGGGGGTTTGAAGCATGCTTCTGAACTTTTTAAAGGTATTAAACAGAAAAATTTAATTTTCGCATCCTACAATATTGGGTAGGCGTGGTAAATTTAGTCCATTTTGGTACGGGTACTAGATCATTGCCCACAAAATATACGCTAAGAGAGATATTCTCTGTTTACGGGGTACTATAGGCGTGTCTATCGACCGACCTGACCCATTTTGAATACGAGTGTGCGTGCAAGAGCTCTCAGCGTGTGAAGTCGACAGCTTCATTTTTGCGATCACGAGAACGTTTACAGCAGAGATTACACAGAACGACAGACAGACGGACATGCTCAAACCTATTCAGAATTTGACGCTAATCTACAATATATATATACATATATATATATACATATTTTTTGTGAATTCTCTGAAGCTTGCTTCTTTGCATTGCAAACGTTTTGATAAAATGAATATACCCTTCATCCTTCGGTAATAAACGTAATAATAATTTCAGTAATTTTATGCTCGTTGATTATGTGCAACCCCCTAAGTTATTATCGTTTATATACAATTTATTTACTCATTATTTGAACCTTTTTAAACTTTGGTAAGATCCTGAAGCGTTCTTTTTTTAACTTTTGACTATAAAAAATGCAAATTGCACAAAACAAACAATTTAAATCATTTATATACCTGGACGAAATTAATTATTAAAATAAGAAAAAAAATTATATCCGGCCGTGGTCGAATCTGTTATATCCACCGTGTTCGCCTTCTAATGGATGGCGTTTGTGTAGCATAAACAAGAAAGCAAATTTTTCCTTTTTGCTTTTGAAAGCAGAGATGGTCTCAGTTTGCTTTACGTTACAAGCACGTCTTTCGATTGATTCGGCCCATTCTCAATTGGCGATATTTTCATTGCTGCAGCCTGAAAACCATTATAAACAATGCCTAGACAGCCAGACGGACATGCTGACATCGATTCAGAATTTAGGAGTCATCAAGAATAAAACATACTTTTTGGGATCTCTCTGACGCTGCTTCGTGAGTGTTGCAAAACTTCTGCACAAAATGTATGTATTCCTCATCCTCCCGGCCTGGGGTGGTAGGTACCGTACATATAATATTTTGAAAGAGAAAAACTATGCATAGAAAAATCCTTATGCCAAAAAATTAAGTTGGAATTTAGCTTGAAATAGCTTCTATGCTTTGCTATCCTGATGACAGCCATGAAACGTCACAGTTCTTCATAAACTCCAAGCACTTTATGGTGTTTTGGGCGTTAAACTACTTGTTATATTCCTGCTTCTAATTAGCATTATTGTAACAAAATTTAATGCTCCAATTAATAGCAAATGCCTGTTTTGACGTAATTGCTTGCCATTCTCATTTAATATCGTACTTAAAAAAAAAAAAAAAAACCAAACCAACAATCAACGTTGTTCTTACAAAAAAAAATAAATAAATAAAATAAAATAAAAAAAATATAAGGAATAAGAAAATAAGTAAAAAATAATTAAAGATAAATAAACAATAAATAAATAGTAAACAAATAAATAAATTAATAATAAAAATACTACAGTAAAATTTAATGAAAATAAACATGTAAAGAATTACTGAACTAAACTCAAATAAAATAAAGGTAAAATGTCAAAATTTAAGCGTGTGAAGAGAAATTCAAGATTATTTTAGCAAAGACACATACCACCTAATTCAACAGAGCTCTGTAAAGGCCCGAAAAGAGTTGTGTAGGTTAAAAATGTTCCGCAAACTAGAATTTCATTCGTGAGGCGTCCACAAAAGTATTTTACTTCCCCTAGTTTGGCCGGAGTAGTCTTCCACGTCCAACCATATCTCAATTCTAACTACTTAACGAAGCTCTTTTAAGGTAGCCCGTAAATGTCTTCGCTAGTAAGGTTCGAATAGGAAATTTACGTCAAACGATAAAAACCGAAAAAAGCAACAACACAAGTCAGATAATATTGATCGCTAATAGTGAAAGAAACAATTTTTTGTAAACTTTAAATGTTTTTCGCTGTAAAGAAATTGTCTTAAGGGGTCGCATTACTGCAGCATTCCAAAACAAGTGGTCTTTTGACAACTTTTTTGGATGGAAGGAAAGGTAGCAGACCAGTCACGTTTTGGGAGGTTGTCGGTCATATAGTTAAGTAACAAAAAAAAGCAAAATTGTTTAGGGAAAATATTAAAAAATGACAACGCTAGCGCCTTCTAGTTTTTTGAAAAATTTACAATGACATATCGTCTTGGGTTTCCCTTTTAAATAAAGCTGGAAGACGCTTTTTTTAATGAATCAATTAAAGCTATTATACCTAACATGAACACTGGAGGTTCGAACTATAAAAGACAAGATTTTGGGGCTCGTTTTCCTTCAAGGTCAAACGATCAAAAGTTGGATGGCTCTCACTCAAGAACTTTGAATAATCGCAATGCAAGAGTAAAAATGGCAAACGTGGCGCCAAGTCGATAATCCTATATATTATAGTCCGAAACCATGAACATATAATATGAACCCACGGAAATAAGGATATCGATGCCAATAAGTCGCATACACAAAGAACGGCCGTACACATTGAAAAAGTGGCGTGGGTGCGACAGAAATCCTGAATGAAGGATTCTGGCTTTCGGGAAATACTGGAAACGCTTGGACCGTAGCTAAACTTTCACATCTTGTATCCCAGCTCTGTTGTTTGGCCCTTTAAAGGATACAAGATGGTCTCGCAAATTGGACTTACTAACCAGAGGGTTTCGTCTGACTCAATATCTTAGGCAGCTGTAGACATTACAAGACAAGATACGATCTGCCACATTGAAATTTGATCTCACACCGACCTGGTAGTTCCAAATCTTATCTGTTGCGCCATGCGGCGGCGACTGTGGCAGTTGGAACGATCAAATGGAGTTTCGGGTGGATTCAAATTCTTACAATAATAAGTAAAACATTTTGAAGTCCATATTTTCTCTCTGCCCCTCTCTCTCTCTCTCTCTCTCTCTCTGTCTCTTTCTATTTTCAAAATTAAATTTTTTTTTTAATATAATTAATATAAATGAAAGTAAATAACTCTTTAGTTAACTGCCGCAAACTATAATCGTGCCTTTTAATGTATAAACATATGTTTATCTACGTAAACAAAGTGTGGCCCTATTTAGTACGGCAATATAATCAAATGACGCAAAAATAAGATTTTTGCGATAAAACACGTTTTAACGGCGCAGCATATGTATCTACTTAAAAAGCCAATATACAGACACCTCGAAACTATAAACATCTCCCTAAATGCACACACAAGCGTAGGCTGAAAAACTATACATAAAAAGTAAACTCGTTATAATATATCCGCTTAGGGACAAGAGCGGACTTGAAACTTAAAAAAGGAAATTTCATATCTTTAAAGAAACGAACAAAAACCCATTTTAGCAAACTTCGACAAACCTTTAAAAGGTTGCTTACGAATACATGAGAGCAGGGTTGCATGTCTCAAACCGGTAAGTGCTTCCCCTTCTCTTCCCTTATACATCGTTTTATACCTATACACATATATATATATATATATATATATATGTATGTAAGTATATATCTAAGCATGGTGACCATCATTTGTGTGCAGTAGTCTCCGTTAGCGATAAAGTTTGTTGTCCTGCACCCATACATGCACGCATTTCTACACATACAGTCGATGGGGAATGTTATTACATCCCAGCCAAAGCTGCAGCTATTGGATCATACAAACATACAATGTATACAGATATGACTTTGTCTCTGACAAATATTGACAGGGCGTATGGTCGGTTACGCTAATGAGCTCTTTTCACAGAGTCATTATTATAATATTTCTTTCAAGTATATAGTTAAGCAATAGAACTAAAAATTTATGCCAGCTTTTAAGTCTTCAAATTATTTCATAAATCTCGTAACTTCACTATTTTTGATTTACATTTTTTTTTTTCTTAAATATTCTTTCAGGTTCGAACCCTTTTCGTAAGCGGTTTACCTATGGATGCTAAGCCTCGTGAATTATATTTATTATTTAGAGCTTATGAGGTGAGTGTTGTTAAAGTGAAAGAAGAGTAACCTTAAATTATAAAAAATTAAAAAAAAATAAATAAATAAACTTACAATTATCCTACATTTTAGGGTTATGAAGGATCTCTTTTAAAAGTTACTAGCAAAAATGGTAAAACAGCATCGGTAAGTTTCGGTCGTTTTCTTAAATCGCTTTGCTATTTAAACCGTGTTTCTTACAGCCTGTGGGTTTTGTTACATTCCATACCAGGGCTGGCGCAGAAGCCGCCAAACAAGATTTACAGGTAATAAAATTTTCAATATTTCAAAGTACACAAGCAAACTACTCACTCGATTTTCACTCTCCACAAACCAACGAAGAACACCTCCTAAGAAATCCTAAAACACTCCAACCACCACTTCAATCAATTGTAAACTATTTTGTATAAAAAAGAAAAAAAAAATCATACAGAAACGAAGAAATCTTTATGAGAAAGCACAACAAAAATGCCACAAAAAATTTTAATTATGTTTGCCTGATAAAAATATATATGTTATATATGAGCAAAAAAAAAGCAATTTTAAAAGTCCAGAACCAAGTTAGTGACCATTTTAGAGAAACCAAAAAAGTGAAAAAAACCGTTAAAAATGTTTTTATAGTTTCCTAAAATAATACGCTTTTCTTTACGAATCAATCAATCAATCAACCAGCAACTCTTCAAACATATGATCGAAAGTAAGAACACACTAAATTTTTTTGTATAGCACCTTGGTATTATTCAAAAACTATTACAACAAATTCAAATATGCATATGTATGAATGAATGTACGCCTTGCCCTCTCTCTCTCTCTCTCTCTCTCTCTCTCTCTCTCTCTCTATCTATCTCTCTCTTTCTCTCTCTTTCTCCCTTTCTCTCTCTCTATCTCTGTCTCTCTCTCTCTCTCTCTCTCTCTCGCTCTCTTTCTCTCTCTTTCTCTCTCTTTCTCTCTCTTTCTCCCTTTCTCTCTCTCTCTACCTCTGTCTCTCTCTATAAAATATATGAATGATTATATTCACCCACCCATCCACCCAATCACACATCTCACATACAATTTTCACTGAACACCACGGTATGCTTTATAATATTTACTTTTAGTTTGGTTTTTTCGCATTTGCATATGATTTTTGTACAAGTCACTTGGAAAGTGTATTCTTCATGGAAATGCTTCTGTCACTTACGTAGTAGTAACGAAATGAAAAGGGTTTGTTGCAGCTTTATACATATATACATATAGCAAAAAAAAAACAAAACAAAAAAAAAATTATATAAATATTTTGCTTAATTAATTTTTCAAATGACAAAGAACTCAAGAAATTGTTGTTTGAAAATTGAGCAGCAATATAAGAAAAAATTATTCGAATAAAAGCTTTAAAGAGTTATTCCTGGCAATCATATCCTCTGCCAAAAATATTGGCAAAAATATTTATGAAAAATTAGAGATAGTTTGCAAAAATCTCTTATAGAAATTTAACTTTCATTTTAATCTTCCAAATATCTTTTCGTTTTTTTTTTTTTTTTCATTTCAAAACATCCACACAAAATTGTTGCAGGCTGAATGTACTATTATTTCGTTTTAAATCTTTGAAAGGGAGAATATTGAGTCACTTTCCTTTTAATCGTCTGCTGCCGAATCAATCCCTCAATCATTTGCCACATTATACATATCCATTTGTGAAAAAGACACTTACTTTTACTGACAACCACGCTCGTGACAATGAAGATACTGCTAATAGCTCCTTTCTTTCATTTCCGACAATAACTTAGAGTCCTGTAGCGAACTAACTGATCTAACTGTCTAATTAAAGTTACCAAAAAATATCTATTGTGAGCAAAGTGTCGAGCAAACGGTGTTTAGATCAAAGGCTGACATGCTTGAATTTATATATGCTGTCAAGGAGAACTCTGCTATCCACCAAAGTTCAGATTTACTTTGAGAAATGCGGGCATAAACGCAACCAATGTTTGCTCGGCTAACTTTTTCGTTTTCTGGGACTAACTTTTTCGTATTTCAAGGAAAACATTGCAAGTAGTGCTTATTTCCCCACCTAATCAAAGGCATGCGTCGTTATTTTTTATCTTCCTTCTTTCCTTTCCTAAGAATGACAATAAGTACTTACAAATATGAAAATGATATCATATGCGAATCTTTGTGCATTTTTAAGTGTCTGCTCTCTGACTAAACGAATAACTTTTACCATTACCAGCCACCACCTCTGTGTCTCTCTTTCAGTGATTAAAAGAAAATAGATAAAAAAAAATAAAAAATATACGTCACTCAATTAATTTGTGGGTTGGCGCACCCGTACGATTTTAAGGCATCACCGATTTATAGATTTACGTGTAATCCTACGAACTTATTGAGTGAAGTATTTACATATTCAATTTTAAAAATGTAAGTAATTTTCCCTGGATTTAGAGACATCTAGGTCTACCCGAAACTTATAAGTTCTGATTAGCTCAACTGTAAAGATATATATTATTTTGAGGATGCAATTGATGGAAAAACAAAAGTATTTGGCTTACTGATACTAAGGATACCTTCTTGCTCCTTGTAACGGCAAATTTGAGTGAAACTGAAATGACTTTTGCAAAGATAAACATAACTCTCTATAGTGTGATACTGACGAGCGACATCTGGTCAGATTATAATTTGGACACGATTTGGATACATGCCATACAAATACAAAAGAAGAGATGCAAAAGAAAAAAGGAAAAAATTAAAAAGTTTCTAGTATTTTGTATTTATTTCGCATGATAATAATTATAGAAAGAAGAAAATATGTTTTATTCGGTGTGAGTGCAATTATTACGAGCTAGAATAAGCCATCTTTTGTTTTAATTAACACAAACTCATCACACCCTACCTCCCCCATTGCTAGATAAGTTTAAATCCTAATATGCATTTTAAAGACAATAAATTCCTCCTAGTACTACCCCACACCTGAAAGCAACTAAAAACAACATCTCGAAACAAAAGGAATAAGAAAAGCTTTAAACTTTTTATACTTAAAAATACCTCAAGGCTGATTACATTAACATCTGAAACACAAAAGGTAGAAATTGGGTCATGCAACCCTTTAATGGCAATTCAGCGCATATTTTTTTTAATATCTCTCTGCTCTCTCTTCCCGAAATTACAAAAAAAACGTAAAAGTGTGGCACGACCCAAGATTAAATACCCTACACCACCCTCCCCCCTCATATAACTATTGGATATATTGGAATACCAAATTTATATGGCAAGTGGTCGGTAGCGTTAACCCTTGAGCTACATCACGGCGGTCTGAACAAGAAAACAATACGAACGGACGGAAAGATGAACAGACCGTCAAGCGGACAGATGGACAGACAAGCTGAAATATATCTAATAATAAAAAATAAAAAAATTTTGGGTCTATCTCACGGCCTTCTGGGTGTTGCATACATCCGTACATTCGTGTCTTACGAATGGTGTGAGGTATAAAAAATATGGAAATATAAAAACGTTTTTAAATAATCGTTACAAAAAACTATTAACAAACAAATTTTCAAAAGTACCAAAAATTATGAATTAACTAAATTAACTCAGAAAGGACATAAAATTCTTTTTCTTCAATACAATTTTGAAAACCCTCTCTTCATCACACTTTAGGGAAGAAGAAACAGGTCAGACTTACATGTACTTCTTATCTCCTAAATTTCTTGATCCCATTGTTGTAAACCAGAGCAAAAAAAAATTATTATTTTTGGCGAATTATTAAGACATTGCTTTAAATTGAAATTTATTCCAAACAAAATTTCAAAATTCAATACAAAATAACTTACAATGTTTGGAGAAAATGGAATGAAATGTTAAGAAAGAAAAAAAAAAAAAAATTGAAAAAAATCTAAATCACAATATCAACCGCTGTATTAATTAAATTTACAGCAGGGTGTACGCTTCGATCCCGATATGCCCCAAACAATACGCTTGGAATTCGCCAAGAGTAACACGAAAGTGAGCAAACCCAAACCACAGCCCAATACAGCGACAACAGCCTCACATCCTGCATTGATGCACCCACTCACTGGACGTAAGTAAAATTAAGTAAAAGTTATACAATTTCAACATCTCTATATAGCGAAAGTAATTCTTCTTCATTTTGTTATCATTTTTGGTTTTTTTTGTATGTAGATTTTCTTCTTTTTGTTTTCCTTCTTATCATCTTTATTTTATTTATTATATGTTTTCTTTATTTATTTATATGCATTGTTTTTTTTTTCGTTTTCTTCTTTTTTTTTTTAGTTTTATAATAAAATAACATTAGCAGTAGTGTATAATTCATGTTATTATTTAATTTGATTAACATTTCAGTTAAAACGAAATAAAAAGCGCACAAATTTATACTTTTAAATGAAAACAAAAAGAAAAAACAAAATAAATAAATAAACTGAATCCTTATTAAACAATTACAACAACAAAAAATTGCTTCAAATAGCACACAGAATTTTATTTAGCAACAAACAACAACAACAACAACAACAACAATTAAATCCAATATTATTAACAAATACAAAAATTATACCAAAAAGTCCTAAGCAAATTTCTCTAAATATATATATATATTGTGAGCACTTGATTAACTAACAACAACAACAACAAAAACAACAATATAAATAAATCACTAGTCACCACCAAACCTTTAAGAACACCGATAAACATTTGACATATGTTTGAATACAATTTCTCTCTCTCTCTCTCTCTCTCTCTCTCTATCAGAATAATAATACTATTTATATGTATATATATCATATATATATATATCATATATATATATATATATATATATATATACTATACACGTTCACATAAAAAAAAAAAATAAAATAAAATTAAAAAAATACTTGTCTATATATGAATAGAAAAAATTAACGGTTGTCAAAAATAAATAAAAAAGAAAAATTTAAAACAAAAGACTTAAGAAAGAAACTTGAAATGTTTTGTAAATAACCGCAGTATTAGGCTTAATTTAAGACTTTAAACGAAAAAGAAAAAAAAAAGCAGACGAACTTTTAGAAAAAAAAAGCGCTTAACAGAGAGATAAATAAAATTTTTTCGTTCAAAATTATATAAAATATCATTTTTATTAAATAAATCATTTTGAAAGCAAAAAAAATAATCTTTAATAGAAACCAACTTTTTCTATTTACCTTTACATTCTGTAGATTTGGGAGGTCCCTTCTTTCCGGGCGGACCCGAGTTATGGCATCATCCGTTAGCTTATTCAGCTGCTGCCGCCGAATTACCAGGAGCAGCTGCTTTGCAACACGCTACTCTTGTACATCCGGCACTCCATCCACAAGTGCCGGTACGCTCCTATCTCTGACTAAATACAGATAAAGTAATGGAACAACCTATTCATCAGGTATGTCGAAGAAATTTTCGTTTTTCTTTGCTCATTTTCCTTCTGTTTTTTTGTTTTTTTTTTTTTTTTGGTTTTTCATTAATTTACTCGTACACTCTTGTTTGTTGTCCTGTTTAGACGCAAATGACTATGTCGCAGCACCATCAGGCGACCACAGCTATCCATCCAACAGTGCACATGTCTGCCGCAGCTGCTGCTGCCGCCGCTGCTGGCTTACCTCCAGGTAGTGCTACTTCGGGACCACCAGGCTCAACAGCAACTTCGGCCGGCGGGCCACCGCCAACACATCATCCTTTTTTATCAAGCCCCGCTCTAGCGAGTCCAGTCAGTTCTACAAATACTAACACGAATCATCCTAATAATCCTCCATTAGCTGCAAATGCTCCCTGCTCGACATTATTTGTAGCTAATCTCGGGCAATTTGTTTCAGAACATGAGCTCAAAGAGGTTTTCTCGAGGTAAGTCTGAACAGTTGCTTTTCCCCTTGTACATACAAATGAACAAAATTTAGTATTTCTTAACACAATGAAAGTAAAATGATTGAATACCTTTGTCACGAAATTTATATTTAATGCACTAAATCGATGAATACACTGAAAATAATGAAAACACACTTCACTGTCACATTCTACTTCTCTTCTTTTTTTTTTTTTGTTTCCACGAGAGAAGACATAATAAAGAGCAAACTGACAAGCATTCATTTTGAAGACAAGCAGGCAGAAGAAAAACAAATAAAATTTAATTAAACCTAATTCAGCTAAAGAAAATTGTTGCAATCTCAAAATCAAAGGAACAAATATTTAAAAAAAAAATTTTTATCTAAAAAAAATATTTATGCAGTTGTAAGGAATCTTGGAAATTTAAGAAACTCTTTTTGGAAATGGCTCTTCACAAAGGTGAAAGGAAGTCCACGACCCTTACTGATCTTGTTCGAACAATTTTGCAATATTCATCTCTTGTCTCAATACCAAGTTACAGATACCACATTGACCTAATCGAATCGGTGCTGCGAAGCTTTTACCTATCTTGCGCTACAGGGCTTGGGCTGGTATTTTTATTTAGAATTTCCGTCTCATGGAGGTAGACTGATACTGATTGACTTTCCCGCGCTAGAAAATAGACGTGTGATGCTGGCAGTTATCTTTATCATTGAATCATTGAATTTAAAGGTATAACAACTATCCCGCTTTTACTTCGGATGATAGATTCACAAGACATTATGAAGCAGTTTACTTGTCTCATTGTCATGCAAACTAACATCGTCAGAATTCTTGTAGGGCGTCTTGTATGATACATAATACTCATCTCTATTTGTTTGATTCGTCGCCAGATTCTAGAAATATCGTCAAGGATACGAATACGTCGCGGTCATCCTTACTATCCCGTAATTTAATTTGACACAGATATAACTTCAGCCGATTTTTTTTTATTCGTAAGATTTATGGAAGTTATTTTATCTCTTATGACGGGTTTCCTTCTTGATGGTAATACATATATTCCTTTGTTTCTCTACAAGTTTGCCGTATAATATTTGAATCTGTAGAATTCTCTTATTACGCCGTCTTGTCTTAGTTTTTGGGTGCTGTGGCAATGGATCTATTACTTTGCTCCCCTGCACCTCTAATTGAAAACTTAGTCCCAAAAAGTGGTCAATAATTATATTGTGAAATGTTCTCACGGACGACGACTTCTAATTACGAATATAATTTGATATATTTTCATTTCTATATTCGAGGCATTTTTCATTTTTTTCCTCCTATGCTTGCCCCTACTCACGCTTCTCCTCTCTCCTCATGTTTCTCGCTTTACTTTATTGAAAACTTAAAAGACTACTAGCAAACTAATTATACACTACACCACATGTGATAAGGGCGTTTTAATGTTTGCAAGAATGACGAGGACTTAACACTGACCTACTTTTCATCATATCAATCGTGTCTTAATTACTTTCATAATCGGCTTAGGCGTAAAACGTTGCGTGCAGTCTATTGTTCAAGGTCGTAGTTTTGAAGAAAAACTAAATTGAATTCAATCATTTTGATGACCACTCCCTGTACAACGCCCCATTCCATTAAGCACTTACCCCACATGTACCGATGTTTTTCATGCCCTTGAGGACTTAAAATGGACCTGATTTTCCATGTAACAGACGTTTCAGGATCACTTCTTAAGCGAATTCAAGATCGTTTGCATGGATCGCAACCCTTATGAAATTGATTGGAACCGTTCCTATGATCACTTCTCATTCCTGAAAAGAAATCAACACATGAAGGGAATTTGCGTTCCTTAATATTTCGCGGTCAAACCCGCTGAAAAGCAACATTTTCACGTACTAAATGGATAGGGAAAGCTTGAATTGGATTGGGCTTTTTTTGAGTGATCTCCCGTATAAACGTTTCACGAAAAGCCAAACTTTATATGACAATCAGGTTTAACTTTTCGTATTCAAACTTTTCAAGTGCAAGCCACATTGATGTATTCTTTCGATCCTCTACCACATCTCGTCATTTTACACCAAAGATAGGAAAAGAATAATTTGATAAAAAAAAAGAAAAAAAATGCAGTTTTCTGAGTTTGGCCCGCAACGGTCCATCCCTTATAAGGATCGTCATGAACAGCAGGCTTTGATATAAGAACAAGATATAGTTCGCTCCAATCTTGGGAAAGGGCAAAAGTCGCACGAGACCAATTTAACAATTTCGGAAGAGACTTCTCTGCGACATGTTTCATCCGCAAAAAGTCTTAAAAAAATTCACGGCATGAGTCGACCGATTTGCCGACATCTTCAGTAACTTTTCAAATAGTGGTTGGACGCTTCTCCATAACCCCTTTCTTTACCGCTTCAACGTTTTCAACGATTTTTAACGTGCTAGGGCACTGTCATTAAAGTCTTCTCGGCCTTCTATACAGAGTTCGTAACGCTTAAAACCCCTTTTTTTGTCACAAGTAGTTACTTACGCATATAAATGCCTGTTACGCGGTTTATGGCGGCGAAGAGTAACCAAACAGTTTACAGCTTATATTTTCCGAACAGTTCACCATCTTTTTGGATTGATGGGACAAATATGAAAGTTTAATTTCGATATCAGGCAAAACTCATAGGCCGTCGAGTACGATGTAACGATAGCCGCAAACAGAGCGCAAGATCATTATTTATTGCTTATGGCCATGAACGACTCACTATGAGCATAACCACAAAGATATCTATTAATATTGTATTTAAGAATTAAATAATTTTTTATGTTGCATCTTTATTCAAAGATTGTTTATCACTTCCGAAGTTTTTTTGTTTCAATTACTTGGAAATTTTCAACTTGTTTTTAAGTAATTTGAACGATATTTTATAATAAAAGTAAACTTTTGCATGTAGTTTTTAAATATTTTCATTTTTATTACGAAAGTTTTGCGTTTATTCTCAGAGTGAAGTGCGTCAATGACTGTAAATAGAATGTAAATGAGACTCGATGTCATTATTTCATTGTTTACTTACATGCATTAGTTCTATAGGCGATAAAAGATACTAGTAGTAGAAGTCAAAAGCAACAGACGCCTGTTTGTAAAAATTCTGCTTTTAATAACTGAAGGACATTTTTATAACTAAACGGGAGAAATTTTAGATCTCTCGCATCTAACGAGAATTATTTCATTTAGAAAATAGTTTTTTTTCTTGGGAAAATGTGATATTTTTTTCAGTTTGGCATACGTTCGTCCATCGCTGAGTAACATTAACTTACCTTTGAATATATATATATCCTAAACTGATCATAGATATTATATATATAATTTTCTTTAGCTGAATCTCTATTTGGACATAAAATATTTCTATACATTCTCTATCTCTCTCTCTCTGTCTCTCTCTCTCTCTCTCTCTCTATCTCATTCTATTACATAATTTACATATAATTCTTCTCATATTTCGTAATTTTTTTTCTTGTAATAATAGTTAAGAAAAATAAACATAAATTTAATTTATTTAAATAATTTTCATATTTTTCTGATTTTAATTTTCTTTTAAAAAAAAAAAAAACCAACCTATGAACTGAAATAACATTTGTTTGTAAATTTTCAAAAAAAAAAAAAAAAAAAAAATTGTTTGGAACCAATTAAATTAAAAATTACATATGCACAGTATGCCTGGCTTTTGTCGCCTACGTATGCACACGAAAGGTACGCACAATATCACTTCTTCTTCTACAACTACTACTTTCACCAATACCAATACCACTACCACAAACTCCACTTGTACCATCACCAACAATACCAATAATGACACCAACATAACTAATAGCACAATTTCCAACAATCACAAGTACACTGCAACAGCTTTAGCAGCTTACGGAAATGGTAGCTATCAACAGCAGCATCCTTTTGCCGCAACCGAAAATGTCAACCATCCGGTTGCATTTATTGAGTTTAACGATGCGCGTAGTGCCGCTACTGCTATGCAACACTTGCAGGGCAAATATTTGCTATCATCGGATCGCGGTTCTATACGCATTGAATTTGCCAAAACGAAGATGATCAATGAGGGTCCAATACAAATCATCAACGGCAATAATCATAACGCCAGCCAAAGCAATACCATTAACAATAGCAATAACAGTAATAGTAACAGTAACAGTAACAATCATACTAATAACGCCACAGCGAAACTAATCAATTTAACCGCACAACCTACAGCCATGACAATTATAAATCCTAACTCAGCACTTTTGCCAACAGCTACAAATGGGCCGCAATTGCTGATACTAAATGGTTATCAACAACAGCAGCATAATGCTATGCTTCATCATCATCACCATCATCATCAGCATCATCAGCATCAGCATCAGCATCATAATCATCAGCGTCAACATATGCTAATGCCACCTCCAGTAGCGGCTGCAGCAGCGGCAGCAGCAGCAGCAGCGCAATACATCAATTGTAATTCGATGGCCGGCGGCGTTTCAACTGCAATTCAATTTAATAATAGCACCAACAACAACACAATTAATACAACTACTTCTACTATTATCAATGCAAATAATATTGTTAACAATAATAATAATAATAATAATAATAATAATAATAATCGTTCTACTGCACTACCGACTACTGTTGTTGTAAATTCACTACAGCACCAACTTCATCCAACTCAGCACCAAAATCATCTCTTTAGAGACGTATGTATTATTGGTTTCTTTTTTGATTTTTTTATAATTTTCCCTTTTTTCTCCTTTAATATTTTTTTTTTCTTTTTTTTTTCTTTTATTCTTCACTTTTATTTACCAACGTAAAGCCAAATATTTATGTGTTTTACAAAATAGATAAAACGGCTTTAATTTCTTTAAAAAGCGTATATAGATTTTTATTAATAAAATGCACAATTTTTCTCATAAGCACTTAAGCAAATTAAGCTTGACTGACTAGTTTGCGCAAATAAATATTTTATTCGTTATTATTTATCGATTAGAAGGAAATTAAACTCATTAAACTCATCGCGGAACTACGAGCAGGTGTTTTCTAAGGTTCAGGCAACCGCTTTGAGCAATATTACTAACAAAGACTTGAACGTAACCGTTGCTTTAATTGCAGCCTTCAAAGAAAATTTTCCTTTTTCAACATTTTAATAGCTTTTTAATAAAATATTTATTTGCTTCATTCGCTAGGGAAAGGAGTTGTCTAAAGCAATTAACAAGCGACCTAGTTTCCATTACAATTGATTTCGTAGTGATGGCACTGGATTTACACAATTTACCTTTCAAGTATATGAAAACTAATTTGTTGTTAGAGTCGTCTTAAGTCTATTGTAGTCTCGTTGAGCAGGGAGGAGCTCTCCGACCGATATCATCAAATTTCATTTTAAATAATAGAGGAGGCGACATCAGAGTTGAAAGCGTCTGAGTAGTTTCACATATCAACCAAGTTAATCTCAGTCATCCATAAATCAATATTTATTTATTGAAGCAAACAATATACCTGAATATCCACAAATCACTTCCTTTCACATCTCAGTGTAAAGAGAGAACAGACCAAATCTGTCACAGACAGATAAGTAACACAAATTTCCAAAGGTATTTTCACAGAGATATGAAAAGTGAATTTTTATATGGAAAATACACTTGTGTTGCATGCATTTTATAAAAGGTATTTTATTCGATCCGTCCGACAATGGTAAAGAATGATGAACCAAACCTTTAATAAATACTTTCAATGAAATAATTTTTTTTTTTCTTTGGTGACAACATTGTTTTTCACTACTATAAAGAAAGTATTCCATTAAAAATTTTGCGGAAACTCGTTTCTTTTCTTTAATAAATTTCTTAATATAAATCTTTATGCGGATTCTGATAGGGAACTGTGTGTTTGGGCTCATGGTTGTACACACAAAGCTTGCACAGTGCCTCGAAAATCTGTTTTAAAGCGAGAAGAACTCTCTCTCTCTCTCTCCGTCTCTCTCCTTTTCATTCATAGCAAAATCTGATAATAATGAGGTGAACCATGTAGAACCATAAGCTCACCTAAACTGATCATGAGTTGAAAATATGATCAATGCTAAGTCATCACATTAAAGCCGTGCTATGCTAATGTTCGTGGAGAAAGAGAAAAAATGACTCCATTAACTAAGCAAAAAAATTCAGAAGAAATATAATTATTAGAGAAGCATAAACCAAGAGAGGAGATTGATGGATATTACAAGTAGCTTTCGAATTAAATCATCGTATAGCATTGCATGAATGTTTTGTAGTAAACATTTTAAAGAGTTCTGTAATGATTCCTACAAAATTTACCTCCTTTTCTTCACATCTTTTCGAAACTTCGGTTAACATCATTTTAATAAAAATCTTGCTTTAATTCGAATGCTCCACTTAACGGGACTACAATTTTATTCGTCTCCAATATGCAGAAGGAAGTTTCAAAGACACTATATAGTATGTACATCTTTTATCAGAATCAAATACTAAGCATGTCTGTCCTTCCGTCTGTCAGCCAGTGCGAACTAACGCGGTACAGCAGTTAAGATATCAGCGTCAAATTCACCGAAGACGTTCGAAGTTATTACAGGCAGATTACACACAAAGGACACGCCCACAGTACAGCCTTGCTCCCTCTCAGCACTCATTAGCCATCACTCGTATATTTTGGGGGGCGGGTGTAGAATAGTCGATGACAATCGAATGTAATTCTCTTAGTTGTGTTTAGCATGAGCGTTATCTGGCAATGCAGCAACGTGGTGTGCATACACACTACACGTGTACTTGATTCTCTTTGTTTCAAGATTTCGTACCAAACGAAAGAGTTCAAATATTAATTACACGATAATTAGAAACTGCAGCCTACTTAACACTTCCGGAGATTAAATAGAAATGGTGCATTGTGTTTTGTGTTCAAGAGTGCAACAGTCAGTTCCACGCTTCTCTAACATTTCAATGGAATAGCTTGCCAAGACCGTCCCAACACACGTCATTTTGCGCTATAAGCTCGTGTTCTACTCTGGCCAATACATTTTAGGCTTACAAGCAGATACTATTTTATTAGAGAAGTATGGATCGATACGTTATTTCAATGATAACTTTATATCCTATCTCTTTGAACGCCGAACTAAAACGTTTTAAATTTAACGAACCAATCAAAAGCAAAAATTTAAATAATACAATGTAAAGTCTTTCAAAACATCAATGGCAGCTTTTGCTTGGGCATTTCTTGAGTTTAAACCTTTAGAAGTCGTGTAGATAGGCTCCTTGTAAAGGAGATATTTAGCTTGATTGTATTTTGCATCGGTGATGGTTGAACACTTAGTGCATTTAAAATTTAAAATTTACTTTTTCGAATTTGTCAGTGGCCAACAATTGAAAAAGGCTTGAAAAGGCGATCTTGCTCAAAAAAGATAGCAAGCAACTCATGCGTCAGCAATGATCTCTGAATTATTTTCGCTTGTCTGTTTAAGGGAGACGAGTGTGTGATCGAAAGTATATTTCCTATGGTGGCTTCTCTTTGCACGGTGAAAAAATCGCGTAAAGTGACCAGACTGTACAGTTTAGCTTGAGAAAAATAAAATATCATCAAAGGAAACACCTGACTTTCCCCACTCCATAAGGTGGCGGGAGCGAAGTTGATTTTTTGCATTTATGTAGAATGTAAGTGGAAAGCTTAATCGTGTGTTTATTGTAATTTACAAGCAACGATGAATAGCCCGGGGAGTCGAGACCTTCTCAGTTTATGTTGCACATTAGGCGTGTCCAACACAACAAACACCTATAAATTTGTTATTGTAGGCATTATGCAGGCGGAGACGTAAACGCCTAAGTGTTGCAAAGGTTTTGACAAAATCAACGCCTAACCCCATGCTTTGGAGGCGGGTACAAAATGTTGAAATTTCACTGAGGAAGAAATAGTTTTTCGCCTCACCACTTAATGCATTAAAAAAATATTACTTGTAGCGCCAGTGGTGCCTAATTTAAGCAAATACATTTCATAACCCTAGTATACATGCATCTTTTCGAAGGTCTTACTCGAAGGTTAGTAATATATATGTCTTCTCCACCTTAGAATATTATATTTTGAGTATAAGGCTGAAAACTGGACAGTGGGTTTTTGAGAGTTGCATACATCATATTATATATGTCGTTATGTGCGAAAAGTTTCACTCTTTCCCTATTATTCCAAAGAGAACAATATGTAATTGTAAGGAATGATAATAAGTGAAAGGAAAGCAAAACACTACCATATAGATAAGGCGAGAGAGGTTTCGAAGCAAGCACTGAACGAAGCTATCAAAAATAACAACCACAATGAACGGAATGATTACATAATAATAAGTCGAAAAGATCCAAATCAAAACATTCTTCGTTCATCTGATGACTACGGCAAGCTTTAATAGGCAACTTTGAAATCCTGCATGGAGCTACTTGATGATGACGATTTCGCCTGTTTTTTTGTAATATTAAGTTAGTTAAGTGAAAGTGAAATCATTTTTATTGACGACTTTCAAACTTTCAATCAACAGATTGAAGCTTTGTCCAAATAAGTCAAAACTGCTGTTAAATGTAAAAAAAGCCAAAGCAGGCCAAAGGCTAAGTTGAATGACACGAAAACGATTTTTCACGATAAACGTCCCTTTTAAAATTTTCTTTTACTTTACTTACGGTAGTCTTTTTTACTTTTCATTGCATCAATTTATGTTTAAAAATTTTATAAAACACTGCATGAGTTGTTTTTTACCGCTTCCAGATGAGTTTGCAATTTTCTTCTGAAAGCATGTTGAGAAGTTTGGATTTATTCCAAGTTCTTATTTAAGAACGCATACACTTAAAGAGGTAACGGACATACCGTACCTTTACTTTGCACGAGGGATGCGGGCATGATTTTTCCTTTTAATATTAATTGGTGAGTATGAAGAAAGTTCGGGGTCGGGCGATGTTGCGCGTGTTTAGTAAGTTTGCGAGTGACCTTAACTCCTCCAATTCAAATTTCTTAAGTATCGGAAATTTATTTCATAAGCATTCAAATACAATTCACCAAAAATAATTTTATATTCTAAATCTTCTTCTAAAGAGAGCACTTTATGTACATATTTTATCTTATACCCACTTATTATTGCTTTTCAATCAGATGACAGGTTGCATCGAATTTGAATACTCTCAGTTTTCTTCTCCTTAATACCCTACACTAGTGGTGAGCCTGGCCGAAGCTAGCTTGTCTATCCGTCTATCTCACTGTTTGCCTTATTTGCTTATACTCAACCTAAAACCTCACTATTCCAGATATTCCGATATTTCGACATCAACACTAATGAAAATGGTTCGAATCGAGCTATTTTTTGAATGACTTCCCGTATAACACCTATGTTTAAAAGTCGTTATACGCATTAAGGCAAGTGGGGTAGGGTATAAAATGGTGGGCCTTGCCCCACCAGCGTTTTCACTTGTTTTTTAATTATGCTGCTGTTAAATATACCGTCTGATAAATCAATATAGAAATGAATATTTAATTAAAATTTATTTGATCCAAACGTGTGAAAAATTCGTATTTTCAAAATCTACTGTCAACATTGGGCACCAGGGGAAAGAGGAATTTTTTTTGCTTAAGAATAAAAAGTTGCATTTATTGGTGTTAAGCCTTGAAGTTTATGTCATCAACTGATAATTTATGATTTGCTTAAAGACTAATGAATTAGTTCTGCGTGAGAGATAAGCTTTAAAAATTTATTAAATATTTTACTATAATTTGTGCATTTTCTAGTCACCAACTTTCCTTTCTTCTCAATTCTCAATTTCATTTATCTTAAGAAACTGCACTCAACCTGTAAACCATCCCGAATTATCCCGGTTATGGTAGAATAGTTTGTACATCTGTAAAGTAATCTTTCAAAACTTTTTTTTTTTTGTATGTTTTTAAATCTTTGACAATAAAAAGCAAGTCTCTCTTTTGTACACAAAACATAATAATTTTAATCGTACGAACAACAAAACCAAAATTTTGCATTTACAGAGGAGCGGGTATGGAATCAAGGCATGATCTATTGAATAAAAAAATCGAACGTGATTTGCAGCCACAGCAACATCATCACCATCACCAGCATCAACATCATCAACAACATCAACAATTTCTAATGACAACACCGACCTGACCCATTACAACAACATCTGCATTAACCAATCAACTTCAACAACAGCCCCCTCATCGTCTTCAACATCAGCAGCATCAGCAGCATCAACAGCATCAGCAGCAGCAGCATCATCAACAACAACAACAACAGCAACAACAGCATCACTATCAACAACATTTCGTAACGCAATCGACGGCACAACAAGCTCAGTCGACATCATCAACAAATGCTATTGTAACGCAACAGCAACAACAACAACAACAACAACATTATAATAACAACGCGACCGCTGCTTCATTAGCTGCCACACATCATATACCCACAACCTTAATAGCGGGCGCTCCTCCCGGCTCAGCAGCCGGCATTTATTCGTATGTATTGCCGGCCGCCCATATAGCAGCATAGTACGTAACACAACACTATCTCTTTGAAAGTATCTAAAAGATTAAAACAAAAACAAAAAATGGGGAAAACATTTTAATTTTTTTCTTTTATTTCAAAAAAAAAAAAAAATACATTTTAGGAGAGAAACTGAGGCGCGCAAATTTCAAAACACCAAACTCATAGCAAATGAGCAGCAGACATGTCAGAGTTAGATGTGTAACTGTGTGTGTGTATGTTAGCTTTTAGGTTTAGAAACAATGTTTTACAACATTGTATGTGTAGTATATTTTAAAAAGACATTTTTTAGAAGAAATTTTGATGGCTTATATGACGAAAAAAAAAATAAAAAAAAATAAGTAAATAATATATAAGAAACAACTTTCATAAAAAAATTTAAAAAAATATAAAAAGAAGCCGCAAACAAATTTAATTCACAATTAGAAGAAGATACATTACAAATACCTAATAGCAAAAAAACAAAAAAAAAAAAACAAATAAAACAAAAATTAATAAATAAATAAATACATTAGTATAACTACATCCCAAGTTAAATTAATAATAAAAAAAAAAAAAAAAAATTCACCCATAGAAACATTCAATAAGTTTTAAGATAAAAAAAAAAAACCAAAAAAGACAGCAATTTATAAACAAAAAAAAAAAGAAGAAGATTATGTTAAGGAAAATCTTTTTGATTTTCTTCATTTTCAGTTTCTTATTACGTAAGCTAAGCCTTGTTCAGAATCCAGTTCCCTAATAGCAATGAAAACATATGTAAAAAACGTGCAGCCACGCAAATGCCAAACTGTCGTCGCCAAACTACAACAAGCTATGACAGCTATACACCCATCCCTCCATACTTTAAAAGATTTGATTTCTGACGACTTTTTCATACGTCACGATGTGTTGCTTCTAGGGCGAAAACGATGCATCATGCATATATATGCACTTGTGTCGGTCCTTAGCATTTTCGTACGTATACTGACAATGTTCAGCAAGGTTTAATAGGATTCTAAAGTGATGTGAGAACACTTGTATTCTATTAAGCATTTATTCATCATTCGTTGAACATTGTTTTTGATATGAAATTACATTCTTTTCCATATTGAATTTATTACAACCTACATTGACGTGAAGATATAGTTACGTAGGTTTGTGTGGTTGAGAGACACTCTCCCTTTACGACACCAAAAGATTCAGAATCACTTTTTAAATCGATCTAAACTTGTCTGTCTATTTGTCTGTCTTCTAGTTTATGTTTAACTTACACCACATGTGGTACAAGGGTATGGGCAGCACCCAGAAGGACTTGAAAGAAGCCCTGCCTTTAATATACCGCTTTTATATATATATATATATATATAGAATTTTTTAAGCTAAACTTCGATCACCTCAGTTGACATACTTATACTTTTCGAGGTGTTAAGCGAATTGGTGTAAGGTATTTAATGGTCGACCGTGGCCGCGGCTAGGGGGTTTCTATTTGTTTTTGCAGCACAATTTCACTAATGAAAGAACAGAGTTTTTAAAGGAAAAATTGCTTGATATCTGAATTTTATGAAAACGGCGAGCGGCGGTTACAACTTTAGTTCCCTTCTATTTATTCGCGATTACACGAGGACTAGAAAACATTCAATCATAATTCTCTGGCAAAAGGTAACAAGAAAAGAGGCGAGAAAACCGTGCAACTCATCTTAAAGGCTTTGCGTTTCCTTTACATCGTTTTCATTTATCCGATTTGTTCAGATTTTAATTTTGTGAATCTGTGAATATGTTCATAGTATTTTAAAACGGAATTGACAACTACATAGACTCTACTTACAATAAACAAACACACACACACACACACACACCATACACACACACCATACACATACATACATACACATATATACATACATACATAATAAATAGAAAACCAAAAAGTAGCAAACTTAGTAAAATTTATTAGAAATTATATTAAAACAAAAACAAAAGAAAAGAAAAGAAAAGAAAAAACAAAACCTTTGCAAACATCATTGACACACAACATAAACATAATAATAATAATAAAATGAATTAAGCTTAAAAAATATGAAAAAAATTAAGGGGAGGAGGAAGAATTCTATTATAAAAATATGTATTAAATAAAATATATTCTGTAAGTATAGCTTAACCGTATGTGCCCTTTACATAGCTCTTGTATTTGGTTAAACACAACAAGAAACAAAAAAAAGAAAATAAAAGAAAAAAAAAAAAAAAAAAAAAAAAAGAAGTTATACAAAAGAAAACCGAGAACAAATGAAATCTTTTTGAAACAACGACATTTTAAAAGCAATTTGCTAAAGAAAAACAAAAAAACGAAGAAGAAAAACATGCGCGCGAACCAACAAACGTCAGCAGCAGCAACAGTTGAAAAAAATATGTGAATTCTTTACATAAAGATTAAAAATATTAAATGGTTTCCAAAATTAGAAGAAAAGAAAAAAAAAAAAAAAAAAAAATTCAACAAAAAAAATGAAAATGAAAATTTAAAAACGATGATCATATATGGCTACATACAAAGACATAAAAAGACTCCGAAACAGGACGTTTAGTCAATAAAGAAAACGAAATTAAGAAATAAAAATAAAATTAAAAACAAAATAATAATAATAATAATAATAATGTAAAATGAATAAGGAAATTTTAAGAAATTTTTAGATGATGATGTTTTAGAAAACTATTTTTAACAACTATCCAAGCTTTCTATGAGATAAACCACAATATAATGAAAAAGAATAAGAAAAAGGGGAAAAACCGGTTACTAAATATGAATGAAATCTTAAAGAGCGAAACACGTCAACTTGCTATATTACTTTCCGCCCAACAGCAATAACAACTTTTTACTATAAACTTTACAAAAACTGAAACTGAAAATTAAGCAAACAAACCAACAAACAAAACAGAATTAATTTGAACTTGTGACAGAGCCTCAAGGAGTTTTCTTATTCAAGAACAATCAACTTTAGACAACAAATACACAAACGAAATCTCTCATATAGATCAACAGAAAAAAAACAGCAACAACAAAAACAACAACAACAAGAATAGTAATAATAATAATAAAAATAACAAGTAAATCTTAAAAAAAAAATTAATAAAAGCAAACAAGAAAAAAAAAAAAAAAAACGGGAAAACAACCTTCTACTAACAAAACATATCAACAGCCTACTTAGGAACGTATTTTCTAATGATGTAAGTGAAAAAAATATTAGAAAGTTAAGAAAATATTATTTAAAGACAAAAATAAACAATATTAATAACATTTTAATTAAGAGTTTTTCTTAATACTTTTTTTTCCAAAATTCATTGAAAAATTTTTATAAAAGAAATTTACTAAAAAGCTTGTATAAAATCCGTTCGCAAGGAAAAAGCTTCTTAAAGATACCAAAGGACATTTTAGTTTCTCTTAGCTGTTGTTCTCTTCTCTCATTCATTTCTCTCTCCTTCTTTCGCTATTATTTTTTATATTCTATTTGAATACACATATTTAAAAACGTTTTGTAAGCACTTTCTTCTTCTTATTTTGGTTCGTTTCTTTTCCTATTTTGGATAATAAAATTTTTGCTTTTCTTTATTATTTCGTTTGATTCGCTTTTCTTATTAAATTTCTCGTTTCTTTTTTTTTCCTTTTCTTTTGGGTTCAATAATAATGTTTTTGGTTAAATATGCTTAAAATCGTATTATAAGATTTTGTTTTTTTTTTTATTTTTAATCTTACTAATAAAGGTTTTCCTTTAATGGATTTAATGATTTTCTGCTTTTAACAATAAATTTCTGCTTAAATATGTTTGAGAATGTATTGTAGGGATTTTTTTTTTTTTCTTTAATTCATTTCTTATTTGAATTCAAAAAAACAATATATATATATAATATTAAAATCAAACAATTTTAAGAGTTTATTTATTACCAAAGTTGTCCTTACTAAATATCAATTATTAATTGTTTAAAGTTTATGATGAGAAAAATAATAAAAAAAATAAAAATTACCAAACAAAAGTAGTTTTAAATTCTAGACAAACCAAAGTTATGACCTAACTTCTAAAAAAAAAAAAAAAACAAAACTGAAGTGAAATTAAAAATTTTAAATGTAAAACCAACCAAATTTTAGTTGCATAATAGCGTTTAGTGAATAAAAACATTAAAATTATATTGAAAATTATCTACTTTTTTTTTAATCTTTTTAATACATACATATATAGATATTTTTACCTACCTACAATTATAAGTTTATATATGAATATATGCCGTCCAATATTATTAATTTTATTTAATGATTGTTTTAACAATATTTAAAACCTAAAAAACAAAAAAAAAACTATTGCTTTTTATTTTTTTCAATTACAAATGAATTACAAAATACATAAATAAATAGGTAAATAAACGAAAGGAAAATATTTATTCCATAAAATTGAAAGATCGATCCCTTAAAAGCCGATCCCCTAAAAAGCCGGCGTCTTTAACAAATGCATATCACGAAATTGCGCCTTTTATTATATTAAAAAAAAAAAAAAAGAAGAAAATTAAAAAATAAATAACACACGCATACGTATACATACATGTGGAATATTTACATTAGAATATATATATAGATATATATATATACATGTATATATATTTATATGTATATATATATATAATATATAAATAATAATAATATATATATTTATTAATGTATATAAATATATATATACATATATATATATATATATATATATATATACATATATATTAATTAATTAAAAAACTTAACAAGAGGTTTTTTTATTTTCCTTGATTATATATCATTATATACTTTTAGTCTTTAAGTCTAATTAAAATTAAATATTTTTTAAAAAATTGTACTATTTAACTTAAGGTTGAACATAAACTTTAAAGAAAGAAAAAAAATAAAAATATTTTCATTGAAAAAGATTTTAAAAATAAATTCTCATTTAATGATAAAAATCATGCAATTACATGCACATGTAACATATGTAGTGTAATTATGTATGTACATGTTTATAAGAGTACATATTTATTAGCAAGAAAAGCAACAAAAGCAATCTGTTAATAACTTATTTATAAAACAACTAATATCGTATTAATCCTAATAAAAAAAGAAAATAAAAAATGTAAACAAAACTAAAGAAAAAAAAAAAGCAATAAGTTTGTTATGTAATTATAATAAAAAACCAAAGCAAAACTTTTGTTTCCCCTTCTCTCTATGTTGTCGTCGTTTTCTTGTGTCACGTTCTACGCGCCTCTATGGGATCAAAATCGACTTTACTTCTAGCATCCAATTTATTGGACAGTTTTGGCTGCTCGAGCTCATATCTTAAGCAGATTTAATCTGCGTAATACATTCTACCAGGCAAACATTGCATTAAGGCAGAGGGAGAGAGTGAGCGTGGGAGAGAATAGCGTAAGAAGATCTCAATTTCGGTTAAGACAACTTTAAAATCATTACAAAGAAAAAACTTTCTCGACGGCTATAAACTCTTCGCAGCTATCGGATTTACTCGATATCGAGAACCACGGGAACAGGCACTTGTTTCTTCTTTAAAGCTGAAAAAGCTTTGAAGCTTAAAAGACTTGAGTCTTTTCAATTGGATCGATTGATGGATCGATAACTTCCAAACAGCCTGCGCTTATTTGCGTCCTATATAAAGTGAATTTCACTAAAATGTGTCCCGATCGTTCGATCGCTTCTAAGCTGGCGTAAGAAGCAAGCTTTGCTTTTTCCTATCTTGCAAAGGAAACGATACGTCTCCCGGTACTTCTTCTCTTTTAAGGCTGAAAGAAAATCAACTTGAAAAGGAGGTGAATCTTTTCAATCGCACCGATCGATCGATCGATTGCAAGCCTTGTTTTTTCCTACCTTTCAAAGCATATTTTATTAAGAAAGTCTCCCGATCGATTTCTTTTTTCTTCTGGAACTTTTGAGAAGTAACTAACTAATTATCGGAAATTTTGACTGGACAAGCTTTCTATTTACCGAAATATCTTATGTGAAAGTCATTAGCGTATTATTTCGGGCAGAAAAAAAAGAAAAGTTTCGCAAAAGTTGTTCCATGTTCTATCAACTGATTCCTTGGGCTATTTTCTGTCGACTTCTCACTTACGATTTTATGCGTACAAAAAATATTTCGACACTTGCTTCCATTCCCGTATTTGTTAAAATCTCCCAATTGAACCTGAATGCCTCATAAACGATCACCAAATGGGACTGACTGGCTCCCTTAAGTGAACTAAATAATTAATAATCGATTTGCGGGACACTGGTTAACACTTTTATAAATTAAAAGAAGAAAGTAATATTTTTAAATCAAAGAGTAGTAAAATAAAAATGTTGCTTAAAAAACAAAATATTATTTATTATTAACTAACTGTATTTTGAAATATTCGCTAACCGAGAAGAAGTAAAAAATTGCTTAAAATATTCAAATGTAACTCATTTGAGTTTTTAACTCTTCGAGCAGACACAGTTAGGACCGGAAGGTTTATTTCCAAATTCCAATTTCGCTTTACATTAGCATCTCCATGTCGGAACGAACGCGTAAGTCAATTCGGGTTTACTTCCTTTCCCACTAATCCGGTGATCTACCTTCTTTACCTTCAATTTTCGTTTCCTTTCTTTCCTGTCTTGAATTATTTACCAACACCTTGTATTTTTGCACCTATAGTAGGCACTGTAATCGATTAGAACAGGCCTTAATGGCTTCGAGGTTACGTAAGCCTCAATAAAATAAATAAATAAACTATCTCTTCATCGTCTTTGACAATGCTTAAGTTAAAGTAAATTTTGTACATTTTTATAATTCCAGCCCTTTCAATACCAGATTTATCGAAGCCTAATAGTCATCTGATAGCTATAGGTTTTTGTGAAATACTCGAGGTTGACAGCGCTTTTTATTCTGTTTTCTTAATGCAAAAAACGCAAAAATCTTTGTTTACTGTTTTTGCAGTATCTTCCTTTAGCTACCATTTTCCGTATTCCCTTGATCAGTTACATAATGTGAATTTTAAGTCGTAAACTCAGTCGATTAATAAATGATATCCTGTGAAGCCAACCTTTCGGGCAATGTATCGAGTAATGTCGTTAACGATATTCGTTTTTTCAATTTTTAAAGAAAGGATCGACTTTTACCAGACCTACTAGACATTAGCAGTTCAAATGGTTCATCTTACCGATCGCAAGAGCCAAAGGTAATTCAATGTCGTTTATCGACTGTTTTATGAGTTCTTTTTTAACCAAAGATGAGAGTTGCCAAAGAAAGCAAACCATATTACAACTGAACTCAAGGTGCCGTTCTAAATACGGCATAGAATACGGCATTAAACGACTTTAACATGAAGATCCAAATGACTTTTGTCTTTTTCTACTTTTTTCTCATATCATTTCATTCGAGTTTTTTCATTTATTAATTTTTTTTTTATTTTTAATATTTAATAATAATAATTATATAAAGCAAAAAATTAAAAAGTTGAAGAAATGTGTTTAAGGCATTCTCATAACAAATATGTCTCTGAGTTACATTTACTTTTTGTGCTTTTGTGTGTTTATAAAAAAAAAAAAAACAAAAGAAGGAAATCGTCATTGTCTTGCTTTTCTACTAAACTAAACAGTATTGAAGGGTTTTAAATATTGTTAAAAATTTAATTACGTTTTCAATAGTGGGTTTTTTTTTTTAAATATTAAAAATGCAGGATTTACCGACAAATCCAAACCAAGAAGAAGCATAGAAGCTACAATTTTGTTAATTTGTTTAAAAATGAAAAAAGGAAAAAAGCTTAAGATATTTTATGCATTATTTTTCATTTAAAAATTAATTAAAATAATAGAAAAAAAAGGTCAAAGAAACTCATTAAAGTATATATATATATATATATATATGTATATATATATACATGAACATAAATATATAAAATAAACGAAAATTACGGAAATGCTGAAAATCATTTTTTAATCTAAACAAACGAAATTAATATAAAATATGTAGAGCAGCAACAGCAGCAACAATGTCGGCATACAATAACAATATTGATTACATATATGGTTAATGAACATTATTAATATTTATTGCGGTGGAAAAAATAAGGAAAAACACAACAACAAGAAAATTTGTGTACTGTAAAAAAAAAAACAAAAACCAACAAAAACTTAGAAAACAATATGAATTATGGGAACACTATTGTTATTACAATAATTATAAATAAAATTTAACTTATATTATGTGAAGGAAGATAAATAAAATACGAAACACAAGGAGAATATTACAACAACAATAACAACCGATACATATCAGCAAAAAAGACAAAGAAACTAATTGAATAATCACAACAAAACAAACGACAAAAACAACAACAACAACAACAACAATTTTCACATGACAAGAATATTTAAATGTCGGACAGTACTCGAGCCAGATTATGGCGTTATTTAAATGAAAAACAAAGAAAGAAAGAAAGAAAGAAACAAACAAACAAACAAACAACAACAACAACAGCAATAACAACAACAAAATTAAGCCTAAATTAATCTATTATTATTAAAAATTGCTAAATTATATATTAATAGTAATTTTAAGAGAGAAATTTAATTTTTGATTTAAAAAAACAAAAAAACAAAAAAACAAAAAACACAAACATACTTACTAACATAAAATAACAATTTATCGATTTTCTTAAAATAAAAAAACTTATATAAAAAAAAAAAAACATTAAATTAATTTTAAAGATATACATATATAAACTAGAACATACATTAGGGAATAACTGCATAAAAATATATATAGAGTAAAACAAAAGAACAAATAAACTAAATATTTATGAAAAAAAACTACTCGCGATTGCTGGAAGACGAACTTTTCTCAAAATTGCCTTACTTTTGCTGTAAAATTTATTAATCATTAATTAAGTGGTTTTGAAAACTAGTTTTTATATATAATAATATTTTACTCATTTAATTTATACTTTCTTTACATTTTTATTTCATTTAATAATAGTTTCCATTTTTGATTAACCTTTAGAAAATTGGAAACAAACGAATGACTTTCAATAAATAATTTTTGTTCATTTATATGAGTCTGTGGCTAATTATTTCTTTAAGGATTTTTTTAATTTTTCTATTTTTAATTTTTTATTTTTTTTTCGCATATATCAAATTCAGGTAAAGTGTCGATTCATTTTAGCCCAACTTTTAATTGTGAAACTAAACCTTTCCTGGCGGCATTACAGGATGCCTTCAAAATGCCTGTAAAATCAGTCGACGTTAAAGGAAAAGCGAAAGTTTTTTTTTTTTTAAATATACCTCCAATATTACTGACCAAGTAACCAAGTCTTCATCATAATAACTATATACGTCTATTCCGTTTCTGATCTTTCAGAGTTGAGCTTCGCAAAGCACTCCTTCAAAGAAGCTTACAAAATTCGGTCGCGTTCTGTGCCGAGTTTGCAGGAGTAATAGAGTGGTGGAAAAAGGCGACGACTATTCTATTCTGTAAGGAATTTTTATGTTTGTAGGTAAAACGAATTTGTATAACACGTACACCGCACTTCGCAAATATTTCATCGCAATCGGTTTTATTCCACTGAACTCTTGATCGCATCTTCAATCTTATCCGTTAAATCTCGTCTATTATGCGTAATAACTTTTTAGTTCAAAAAAAGCTATAACAAATAAAAAATAGCAAAGATTAAAAGTTGCATTTAATCACGGCGTGGTGAATATTGACCTAATATAGGACGCGGTTTGTGTAGGTCGTCACTGGTACAAAATTATTATTGCATTGGTTTATAAATTGTCTTAAGATGATCTTTCAACTCAATTGATTTCTTTTTCGACTCAGTAACTAAGTTAAATCCTTTCGTTTATGTTAACGTGTACACATATATACACATATATATTTTAATTTTTTTTTTTTTTTTTTACTTTACTTTTAGTTAACATTTAACAATTTACAAAATGCGCTTGAAATGTTTTCCTTTACCGACGACTAACTTCACAATTCATTTGTAAAGCAAAGCATAGGAACCGTTCTCAATAGAGATCAAAAAAACTAAGTATTCGGAAGACGAAAGATTTAAAAAATATCTAAGAGTCGGTGTACGAAACACGAAACCTTTAATCAATACAACTCTCACGGAGAAGTTACTGCAAGAAATACAGTGTTGGGACATAGTCGGCATAAGGGCGAAACGAGTAAATTCGGAACAGCAAAGAATTTGTATTCGAAGAAAAAAGAGCTTTTAAGCGAAAAACCGTTAGCTCTCTTCGACATAACTTTACTAACGTATTTCTATCGCTTACTTATACACAAACATATGGAACGTTTCAGATAAATAAATCCAGGAATTATCAAAAATATTCAGAAATTACCCTAAATGTTAATCTTAACTATTTAGAGGCCTTTAGGCAAGCATGCCTCTCCTCACGTATTGATCAGACGAACGTGATAAAAAGCCGGAGAACATTTGAATTTTCCAAAAAAAAATTAAATTAGAAATTTAATTAATTTCATTAATTTT
>NW_023998455.1:7068017-7201155 GCF_014805625.2 Glossina fuscipes
TAAAACTAATTTTTGTCAATTTTCTGTTAAAATTTTGGTTTCACTTTTCAAAGCATAGTCGAACATACGGATTGGGTATCGCATAAAATGGTTTATTGTAGTATGCATTTTAAATGGATTCAATTAAACCCGTCTGTCCTTCCGTCAGCATGGCGTTCCCCGTTTCGAAGTTGGTAAACTTAGCGCAGAGCGATAATCTCATCATAGATCATAGTTAAGGGACAAGTAAGGTTTAAAGCTTTCAAAATTTGTCTAAAATTCATTTAATGTTTTGCTTGAAACGAGTTTTACTCGTTTACACAATTAACTAAAAACTCTCGGCGACTTAAGCGCATCGCATCGCATCTTTACTTAATTTCTTTTCTATGTTTTGTTACCCTTAAGCAGACTCTCATCTTGATTTACGATATAAAATAAACGGAAAAAACAGAAAATCACTAAAAATAAACCTTAAAGAACGAATTTCAAATTAGTGATGATAAAATTAAAAAAAAATAAAAATAAAAAAAATAAAAAAAATGAAAACATAGCTTAACTGAGATAGTCAAAAAAGAAGAAAGAGAATTTAAAAGGGGGGAAAAAACGAAGAAATTTAATATCACTTCGTTTGCTTTTATTTTGATTTTTCAGCAATAGAAATAAATAATACGAAAGAAAAACAAAATGTTAAAAATAATATTGAAAAAAAAAAAAAAATAATTAAATAAATAAATTAAATGAATATTAAAACTTGAATAATAGAAAATAAATTAAAAAAAAAAAAAGTAAAGTAATGTGAAAATTAGATAACAGTTAAGAAAGATCAACCATATATATATGATGATATATATATATATATATATGAAGATGAAAAGAAGTGATAAAAGCGACACTTTTAAAGTATATATTGAATTATAATAGTAATACTAATAATAATAGCAAAAATCTTGAAATCATATCGAAATCATGAAACATATCAAACTCGTGCCCGAAATGAATCGTTGATAATCTCTTTAAGTATAGTTTTCTGTTGAAACTTAATTGAATGATGAAAAAACTCAGTTTCACTTTATTATTAATTATTATTAATTATTAATTCTTATTATAATATTGGTATATGCGTACACAAGCATACATACATACATATGAATAACTTTACTACATATTCAAAAAAATTAATATTAAATAAAGTAAAAAAGAAAAAAACAATTATTTACAAAAGAAAAAATGCATAAAGTTTGTATGCAATAAATAACGTTTTATTTATTAATCAATGCAAGAAGAAGAAGAAGAAAAGAACACACACACACACACACACACACACACACACACAACACATTGTTGTTGTTGTTTCATTATTTTCTAAACTTTTCATTGTTTACTTATATACTCATTTAAAACTATGATTAATAAACAATAATTACACACATAAACCTTACAAAAGAAAACAATATCGCATATCAATAGCGTATAAGAGAAAGACGATGATGATGATGACGAAGAAGAAGAAGAAGAAGAAGATTAACATTAATATTAAAAGTAAATAAATATTATATTAAAAAAGAAAGCCTTGTTCTTTATATACAATTATTTATTAATGTAAACTGAAACCAAAAAAGAAAAAAAAAATTCAAAAATAAATAAATAGCATAAAAATAATTACTATATAAAGGAAAATTTAATGAAAACATATGTACTAATGAATACTACATACATAAATAATTATAATAATAATAATAATAATATATATGTATACAAGGTACATAAAATAAAAATTCAAAACATACATTCATACGAGTATGTTACCGTAACAACAATAATAATAAAAATCACAAAAAAAAAATTTATAAACGAAATATTTAGCAAAAATATTGTAATATTGTAAGTTTAAATGTATTGTTACTACCAAAAAACAAAAACGAATAATAATAATAATAATAATAATAATAATAAAAAGAAACAAAAAAGTAAAAGAAAATTAGACAAAAAAGATATTTTAAAAAATTTAGTAAATCAATAAAAAACAAAATTAATTAATTGTTCATCTACCTTTCAACAAAATAACAACAACAAAAAAACATTGGTTCCCTGTACCTACGTGATACACTTTTTAAAGATTCGAAATATGTACAAAGGGTGTTTGGAAAAGGCGTCGAATTTATTTCTTCAAATTAAAGACATTTCCCCGGAGGGAAAATGAGAATAATTTTTTTTGTTTCATTGCAAATCCGATTGCATATGGAATGCAATCAATCAGTCAGGCAATTCAGGCAAATGGGTACTGCACTGCTTATCTACCCTACAGGGGTCCCTTTGCAAACTCTTCCTCGCTCTTTGATCGGTAGTTTTGCCAACAAAAAAAAATGGAAAGGAAATAGAACGTCTTTAACGATCGCTCTCGCTTTCCAACCAACGCCCATAGGCGCCCGAAGTTACTCACCACAAGAGCACACTCATGCTGTGAAATTGGAAATACTGAACGATAAGAGCTTATGGAACAAGAGCGAACTCTCATTTTATGCTATGTCACATTGGCCATTGGCCAAACGGTTGTTTTGCAAGAAAAAGTTTCTGATCAGTTACGAAATTGTTTGACAAGTCAATGAACCGAAAAACCGGAAAGAAACTGATCGAATTGATTAGTGCCACTAGCGAATTACCCAGTGATGCAAGAACAAGAGCTTGCAATGGGTATCGCAACGAGGAATTCGCTCCCCACATAAATGAATCGCCTGCACTGTGCGATAAAATAGAAAATCTCGTCCCTTCGCTTAGCAAAATAATGCCTTTAATTCGAAAAGGAAATTCGACACTTTTCTTGAAACATTTTGCTTATATATGCTGATATATTATATATATATATATTTATACATATATATATATGTATATATATGTATTTCCTTAACTTTTTCTAATTACTTTGAAAAAGGCTTAACAAAGTTTACCTTTCATTTTATTTTTTTATTTATTTATTTTTTTATTTTTATTTTTTTTGGTTATAATTTATACTTAAGGAAACTCTATTACGTCTGGCGAGACATCATGCATAATCGTGCGTTAAATGGAAGAATTACATAATAATATTCATCATTCATATATTTATTCATATATAATTAATATTAAAAAGAAAAGAACAAAACAACCATTTGGTTATCTTTATGGTAATGAAAATTAAAAATATTATAAATAAAATTTTAAAATTGTTTTGTGTAATTGTAAAAAAAAAAAAAACAAATGAAGTTTTATTATAATGCTCTTCAGTTAAGAAACTGAGTGCGTATTATTCCCCGTACGATTCCTCTATGATCGGTTCATTTTGTCATATGGGAATGAAAAACGAGTTTTACACCCGATTATATTAACCTTATAAGTGAAATATTTATTTATTTTTATATGTTCTTTCTTGGCTTGGATTAAAGGCTAGAAATCTTGACATTTGTGGAGAAGAAAATCGATCAAAAGTAACCGCAAAGCTCAAATGAAACGATTCAAGTATACGGCTTTTCCAATTCAACAGTTTTTCGCAACATTTCTCTTTACAATCGATCAGTAATTTTGTTTTTTTCCCAATGAGAGATTTCATCATTTTCCACCTTCGGCCAAACTATGCCGGTGTACCAATTTTCAACCTATATCTTGAACACAAGAAAACAAGTGGACAGGTGGACGGACGGACAGATAAGCTTAGATGTAATAAAAGATGGATCTATCTCAAGTCGTTCTGCGTATTGCACACACCCGCACAAACTTAGTACATCCGTGTATCACATATAATATAGGCTGTAAAAACAAAAAAAAAAAACCAAACAAAGAAAAAACTTTGAGGATCACGTGTTTTATTACACTCTACGCCACTTGTGGTACAAGGTACATTAAGTATACGCGGCCATATGTATCAACCAGAATGGCTTAAGATACATCCACCTTTTATTATACCGAAAATGATTCTGATCCGATCTAAGCTTGTCTACCCGTCTATCTGTTTGTCCATCTGACGAATGTCCATTTGTGTTCAACTTGCAGGTAGCAATTTTTGATATATTTTCATTTAATTTGGTACACTGACGTGCTTCGATCCAATAATAAACACTATTGAGAATGGTTCGAAGCAGTCCATTTTTTCGACCAGTCCCCGTGTAAAAAAATTGCAATTTTCAAAATTTTTCGCCTAAAGCCGCTGAGTAATAATAGTTTGTCATTCGAAATTGCTGCGAACAGCTTTCTTCCGCGGGGGCAAATTTTTAAACATCGTCTCATATAACCGTTCCTACGAAACCTGAATCTTTATATGGCAAAGAGATCGAATTTTGCAATATTTACATCACCATGCCCACGGAAACGACGTCTTCAAACAGCGAAAAGGTCCAATTCCGAACATTTCAAGTCTTGGCGGTAGTTAGTTTGGATCAGACAGTTGTACGTTTATTAAGTTTTACATGTATTAAGTTTTAAGTAAATTTCATGTCATGTGATGTTTCGGGCAATACGTGGTTGTTCGTAAAAAGCATGCCTTTGTGTAGAAATAACGTACAAATTTTGGGCGTAATATTACCGAAGCAAGCGAATAATTGTATTAGGCAAAGTTGTGTACGATATCTAAGGGTCAGCCTTGCCCGACTATAACTTAGATTATCTAGTAACATAAAACACAAAAAATATGTCTGCTAGAGTTTACCAATATTCTTGAACTTATTGAAGTGTAAACCTTTAAATATTCCGCAAAAACATTAAGCGGACTTTCCTCACTCACACAATAAGCGTCTCATTCAAGCATTCTCCACGTCTGTGCTGCGAACGTGCGAAAACCAAAAGTGACTCATTACAGTTTTTGGCGATAGTTTTTGTTTGCATTTTCTCCTCATTTTGGTCTTGAAATGTCTTCTATTTATATGTTTAAGTTTATTCCTATCGCGATACGTCGACGATGATATATCTAAACACGCTAAAACACGCTTGCGTCAAAATTTGTTTTATTCTGTAGAAAATGAATTTTCCCAAAATGTGGGAAAACTTATAAAAGCAAATAAAGATAAAATAAAGGGACTTCGGAAGAAACTGCACTGAGGCGGCAGGTGATTGACAGCTGTGGGAATTGAAGTTGACTTTATTAAAAGCAATCAAAGCGAAAACAATGCTTCATTTTGAGTCGGTGCGTCATTGGGTTTTCTCCGTTATAGCATTTGCTTGACGGTAAACGAAAAGTGTAACAAAAAATGCCCCGGGAGAGAGTCAACAAAAATATTTAAATGAAATATGACTTTTTTCATGACATGTCTCAAAACGTTTATAAGCAAAGAATTTACTCAGGTCGGAATACTTGCTTCGGTACATTTAAAGCGAACGACTGCAAACGACGAAGAATTCCATCACAAGGATAATTTCGTGTCAATACTTTTCTGTAATCGAGCTGCTCTTCGCCATTGCGATTGCAAGGACCTAATCTGGCCAATTTTAGGAAAAATATATAAAACGAAAAGAGTTATTGTAAAGACAATATACATAAAGGAAAGACAGATTGGGCTGCATTTTTGCACACATTTCAAATTATAGGCTTAGCCATTTTAACATACATACAGCCACGAGCATATAAATAGCACAAATTTAAACGAATGCTTTAGTTTAATAAACATAATTGCAGCTGCATCGCTATGTAAGTAAAGCATTGTCTGGCGCTACTATAAAGAAGACTTGAAAATTTGTTCCTATTTTTTTCTCTTGTTCTAGCGATTTACAGAGTGCGGAGTGTGTTTCACAAATCCATCCTTAAAAACAAAAACGGCTGCATATATACTCGCAACTTTTAAAGAAAACATTCTTAATTTATTGACTTTCTTCTATTCATTCAATTAGAAGGGGGAAAAAAATGATTGACATACATACATTATCGAAATACTTGAAGAAAGTAGTGGCCAATGTTAAAGCCATGGTTCAAAAAAAGGAAAAAAGAAAAAAACAAATCAGATTTAAATCCTTTCGAGCAACTGGCAAAAGGTATAACGGGAAGTTTGGTACGAACGTCCATTTTAGACGGGTAAACAGGAAGCAATCCGTTCTGTCAAAAGTGAATATCTCCAAGCGATTGTCATTAGCCAGAAGGCATATCGTTGACAGCGTACAATTCTGGAGAACCTTATGATGGAATAACGAGATTGGGGATCCTTTGAAAGTCAAAAACACATTGCGAAGTTTACGTAGAAAAGCACAATATATATAATAGATATAGTGTAAGGATCTGTGACACATCAAAAATATCCATTAGTACCTAATGTTTAAATTTTTCAAAAATAAGTAATGACATCAGTCCATACGATATCTTAGGCTAAAATAAATATGCCGTTAGCTTACAAAAGAACCTGTAAAAAAACGGACATAAGGACACAACAAAAATAACTCGTACTTTCTAGTCTAAGCATGTGTAGAGGCTTTTTGTGCCACCTTCAGGTTCAAAGAATTTTCACACATATCACGTTTTCTTGTAGCCTTTGTAAGTTTTTACTAAAACATGGTACACCATTTATGTGTCCAAGATTGTATACGTCCCATTCGAAGCACAAATCGATTAACTCCACAAAACAAAAAAGGTTCAGAAATTCGATAGTGGGTTTTGCTGCAGATCTCCTTATATTAATGGCATTAAATTACGAATTTTCATTATAATCACATTCGAGTTTGCCCTGCAAACTCTATAAATGTTACTTTTGTGTTCATGGCTGAATTTTCTGCCCTGCAAACTCTGTAAATGTTCCTTTCCTGTTAATGACTGAATTTTTTGCCCTGCAAACTCTGTAAGCGTTACTTTTCTGTTAATGACTGAATTTTCTGAAAAAACGTTGATCGAAAGAAAAGACAAAAATTTGTTCTAATGCGGCCATTCGATCGACAGCTATATAAATGAATTTCCTTTTTAATTCAGAAGAATCCGCAGAAAATTGTAAACGTTTTCTGGAGCCAGACTTTCTGTTGTTAAATCTCATTAAAGAACCGCTTGATGATTCGTTGTTTTCTACATCCACACTATTGCTAGTCTCACCAGTCTTGATTATAACGCTATAATATGCATTTCTTTAAAACCAATTCACAAGTACTTGATTCTGCGGCAACGCGTTTGCATCGTGCGTTGAGCGTTATTCACTCATATGCCAAATTATGGTTCGATTGTACGTGAAAAATGCTAGTCGAAGTCGTCTACAACTGCCGTCTTTTGCTCCCACTCGAACAGCTTTTTTTTTATTTTCTTTTTAAGAAGACATTTTGCAGCTTTTTTATTACACTCATGTGAAAATCTTTATGGTTTTACCTTTACTTTGGACTTTTTCCTCATTTTCTTCCCAGAAAGAAGTCTATTATCTCGTATTTCGCCTCTCTAACGGAACATCTGCTATAAAACAGCTGAGTTGAGTATGATAGAAAAAAAAAAAAAAAATTATTTAATTTAGAGAAGAAATTTTTCAATTAGTTTACCAGAGCGTTGCATTTCCGCGGTGACTAACTCAGAAATTAATTAAAAAAATTAATTCATGTGAAATTATAAAAAATTACGAATAAACCTGAGAAAGTGGACAAAGTTCAAAGTTTGGATAAAAGAATGAAAATTTGATTGCAAAAGCATTAAACTATTGAGGCGAGCAGGAAATTATTAAAAAAAAAAAAAACCCCAAAAACAAGAAAAGAGAAGGGAAGGAAGTCTTCAATTAAAACAAAATAAGTTTGCGTGAGAGTACAAGAGATCTCATTAAAACTGGAGTCGCAAATTTGTGCAATATTTTTAATGCGAGAAAAGTATGCATTTATATAGAAAACGAAGAATTTTCCAATACTTTTTACTATAGAAATAATAATTTTTAACTATTATCGATTTACTTAGCAGCGACTATGTCGAATCCGTCAGTGTTGACCAATAATAGCACTGCAGGTACGTCAGTGCCGACGATTAGCCCTCAGGAATCAGCTTTACATTCGTTATGTAAGCATTTACTTAAATCGCGATTATTTCGCGGCTTCTATGAACAAAGACGTTACGTGGAGCAAGTGCGGACTTATCGCGATATAGTCAGCTTGCAACATACAGAGAAAGATCTTAGAAAGCTTTTACGAGACATTAGTCAAAAGCTACAGATGTTCTATTTATCTCAAAACCAACGAATGTGGATAGGTGTCACGAATAGTAACGCAATAGGCGTTAGTCAATATCCTGGACAAACCTTGGATATTTATATTTGGGTGGAATTGGATGAGCTAGCTTTCGGTCAATATTGGTTTACTATAAAAACGGTTAAGTTTCGTGAAAATGAAGTTATGCTAAAATTGAAAATGGTGCGTCCTGTTGAATTCGAAATAGCAGAAAAGCACGCCTCTTTCAGAAGAAACCTATCGCAATCAGTACAATTAATTGATAAATTTACTGTTAGAACGGAATCGCAAGATCCCTCCCTGGATCCACTTCAAGTCTCGAAACCTGTTGAATGGAAGGACTTTCGATCGCTATTTCGGCAATGGGGATTTGCTATAAGAGGAAGCATTTATGAGTTTATGGCTGAAGATATAAGCAAAAAAAATATAAAGAATCTTCTGCGTTTTTTAATTTTGCTAATTTTATCCCTATTATCGGGTCTTTTAATGACATTGAAATTCATTGGCATTTTCATAATACGTTTCATGTTGGAAATAACTCGCTTAACTCATGTACTAACACCAATTGTATTAAAAATTATCGATGTTTTCAATAAAATTATAGGAGGTTTTTTTATATTATTGGCCATGATTTGGAAGGACGTCGTAGTGAATCGCGGTCGACAGCAACCGCCCAATGAGTTTCGGTATCTACAGCTTAATTCGGTGTACAAAAGCTTGACATATAATACCGGAGAAAGGCGGCAAAATCCCGGTAACAACGTTAACCGTAATGAATGACTGACATTGAAAGGCAAAAAAGATCTTGAAATTTAATTTAATGATCGACGGAATCATAGCTGAAATAATTTATTTCAAAATAAAATATTTAAAGCTATTTGAAATTGTGTAAAATTTTCGAACGTTAAAGCAGAAAAAACAAAAAAAGGAAGATAAAGACGAGTACATCTTTTATAAAGTAAGAGAAAAAATTTGCAATACATGCTGAAAATTTTCGGAAAAAGAAAGTATTTTAAACATGTTTGCAAATTTTTCACTTTATTTTATAAAAAATTTTTTAATAAATTATTCATAGTTTTTGTTATCGTATTTTGTAAAAATATACACTAAATAAATTTAGCAAAATTTTTATGTACATCAACACAATATTTAAATTGTAAGCAATAAATGAAAAGATTTCGAATAATTTTAAATGTTTATGAAATGTAAACAAAATTTAAAAAAAACCCGTTCCGTTTATTCGTTTTTATTTATTTATTTTTTTTTTTTTGCAAACAAAAGTGAGATAACAATAATAATAATAATATAATTTTGTGCATCGAAAAATTTTTTATTAATTAATTTTCATAAATAAAGGATGTAAAACATATAACCTCGTTTTCTTTAAAAAACAATTTGCATGATTTTCAAAAGGTGCGGGGAATTTTCGCGAAATAAACTCATTGGAGCCTGAATAGATCTGGTAATTTAATCACAGCCTACAACGACCAGCAGGATGGAAGGAAGATAGGGCCATGTTTTTTTGTACCGTTCTAAGTTTGTGTGTCTGCCCGTCAGTCCACCTTATTTTGTGTGCTTGGGCCGAAATTCTTGAAATATCTTTTAATCCAAGCTCAAATACTGTTGAAAAATCTTCTGTTTGGACCACTTTTTCGAGCCCATTCTTTTGCAAAGTAGTAACTTTCGAAAATTGGCAGGTTTGAATAATTGGAAAATAAAAAAATTCAAATTATTTTTCGTGCATAACCAGAAATTATGTTTGCGGAGGAAAACTAGATAGACTACGGAATAAACCTGACTCTTAGGGCCCAGGTTTGGGGAATATCATGAGATGTGGTACAGCTTCAATTTAATCCAATTATAAATGCGAAAAAAAACAGCTCAAACCTATATTGTTCAAACGTCAATATCTAAGTCCTCTGTACCTGGAATTTCGGGCAATTGAACGCGTCTTGTATATTTTATGAAGCAGCCAATTTCAACGGAACGAATTTATTCGTATATCTAAGATTTTTAAAAATTTCGAAATATATTCTGTAAGCACAAAATTTTAAAAAGCATTTGAAAATTTGGATATTAGCTTGATGCGAATATACTTAATGTATTGATTTATAAAAATCATGTATAAAAAACATTCATATTTTAATTAAATACAATGAATGTCATAAGATAAACGAAGTGATACTACTTGTTGAGTTGTTTTCACGCTAAATGCTGACTTCTCTTGACATTCTGAAATTGTTGTTATTACTACCGTTTGTTATCAAATTTCGAGTTATCGAAAGGAAGTCTCAATAAAAATTCCACTTATTTATTTATATTAATAGAGAATGACTTGTGGCAACGCCAGACGCGTGATGTTGATCTGGCAATATCTCTGAACGAAATCAAAAGAAAATTGAAAGTTTTATAATTTAGATGTCTGCCAGGAGGAGAAAATAATTAATTTTAAAATAGTTCAAGAAAAGAAAAAAAGGAAACAATAAAGACATTTACAATTGAATGTTTTAGTGAAAAGTAACTGCAATCCTATTAAAAAAGATGCTTAAAAAAGTGTTCAAACAACCATGTCGAATGGATTAGTGCCATTGGTTGTATTGTTTCTATCAATTCTCGGGTTTTTGTGCAATAATTGTTTCATTTTTTTAATGTAAAAATGCAAGCATACAAATAAAATCAACAATTCTTCCATATAAGATGTTTTAGCACAGGTGTGAGTGTGTTACACGGATAAGCGTGTATTTGTTTTTGTTTCTCATATTTACGAAAAGAAAAACCAGAAAAAGTTAGTTCACAATAGTGTTTGTTACATGATTTGAGAATTATCTTACTGTTTAATCTGTCGCTCGCTCTCTATTCATCGCTCTTTCTTTTTTTTTTTTTTTTTATAGAAGCTCAGCTGTTTCCTTTGACAGTTTTTTAAAACCCTTCACGTCGTGCAAATATTTATAAATATATCTTAACGATTACATTTAGTTAAAAAAAAAACGATGATAATTAACAAATTAATTATTGATTTCATTTGTTGCTAAACACGCATTATACATTATTACGAAAGTGTGAAAATTTATTTAGAAGAGGGAGAGAGCAAAATCCAAGTTTTGTTGTGAAAAGTAAAAAAAAAAAGTGAACGCATAATCATCATTTTTATATCTCAACCCATCCAGCCATCACACAACAAAAGTGACCTCGTCTCTGTTTTGTTTTTGTTTTTACATTTTGTCTTTTCTTCTGCAATATTTATACAAAACAAAAAAAAAAAGAGAAGAAAAAACAAAAACAATAGGAGGAAATACTTTTACATATTTGTATGTACGTCATATATACCCTCCAGCACTACACTCCATACACGTAATTATTGCATTAGGCACCAATGTTTTATGGTGTTGGCGTTGTGTTTTGTTTAAATGCATAATCGTTTGCCTTAAAAAGAAAATATTGCCATTTCATATGCTAAAAATTGAATTCAATCAACGTGTGCGTTTGCTGGTGCTGCTGCTGCTTTCATAACAATCGCCCACGCTCTCTCTATTCTCTAGTGTGGTGTGGTGGAGGTGGTGGTCTTCTGTTATCCTTTTTTTATTTTGCGGAGATTTTTTTTTAAAAATAATTTTCTGCATTCAAATTGCACTGACTAATATCAATGGCTGATTTTGATGCTATCTACGAGGAAGATCAATTGGAGGAGCACTATGAGGATCAGACAGTAGCCCCTGTGGCAGAGCCAATTATTATACGTGGGGCTGGCAATATGACAGTGTAAGTATATTTAATAGTCACTCGAACAATATTCATTCTAATGAGATGACGGAAGCGCAACAAGTTTTTCATAAATTTTAAAATTCTTTAAATGCATTTATTTTCCTATTTTCTTTATTCAGTTGCAAATTATTCGAATAACTCAGATGGCGGTTTTTATGCTTTTAAACTTTTGATATAGAGCAAAACCAAATTTGCATAATATTACGTGAATTTGTAAAATAATAATGCATTAAAGTGCAGGCAGTGTTAGAATGAAACCGCATTTGTGTAATAAACGAGAGGAGGCTTAGTTGGGCGAAAACACTTTTCAGTTCAATTCATTCCTTATTTTTTACCAAAAGATAGGGATGTACAGGTGCTGGAGATATATTAAACTTATGCGGATGTAAGCCACATTCAGAAAGATTTTACATATTATTATAGTGATACATAAACGTATATGTCGGACTTTTCGAAACATTTTAATGAAATTCCTTGCGTTGGAACGTTTTGATCAAAGAATTAAGCCTGTATAGGGGATTTCCCCTGTGTCGTGCGCCATACAACCAATTTCAGAACGAGGGAATGGAAACGCTGCGAAAGGCGTGTTCCCTTTACAGGGCTTAACCTCCTCTTATGAAAATGTCCTTATTTAACAAATATTTGCCGTTTTTAATGAATTGTAGGTTTTCCATACACTCGCATACAATTAGTCTCACAAAAAAAGAGGTTTTATTCGATAATCAGGTCTGCTGTTAGCATTTTATGAGAAAATTGATAAAGACTATAAATTATTTGACAATGGAAGCATTGAGATCACATTTTGGGCACGATCTCAATCCGTTGTCATTGTGGTTAAAATTTGCAATTGCTTATGGAATCCGTAACTTCAGATTTTAGTAGGCGAAGTGAAGTATTTAAAGACCGGCCGGGAATGCATGCCAAAGACACTTTAAAATATATCAGTGTTAGATATCAGGTAAATTTCGCCATGTCTCCCTGCTTCTGTCTTGCTTGCGTTTTTGCAATGCTCGCGTTTGCAAACATTTCAACGAAAAGTTACGGCAGCCATAGGTCTCGAAGGTAGTTTGCACTACCATCGTCTATAAAAAAGTAGGCACGAGCAGTGCTCGCAATTCGTAATCTGCATCTAGGCTGCATCCTCTTGGCACAAGCACCCTCTATTTAAAGGTAAGCGTAAGAAGCGCTCGTAATTTTCTATTCAACGTAGAATGGCTATACAAGAGTAGGTGTAAAGCATTGCCCGTAATTTGCAATGTAATGTAGACTGCAGCCTCTTGCCACAAGCATCCTTTACTTAAAGGTAGGCGTAAGGAGTGCTCCTAATTTGCAATCTAAGTCACATACTGATGTGACTTTGATGGATAAAAACATTTAAAAATTCAGTACAAGGGTGGTTTGGTATGTTATATTCCACAAAGCTGTAGGAAGATTTTAGAAAGATATATAAACTTATTTCCAAAAAAAAAAAACATTTTTGTCTAAACGCAAAAGCAATTTTCATTTTTATTTGTCTTCTCTTATATATATATATATATATATATAATTTTTTGCTTTACAGATTTGGTTTAAGTAATCGCTTCAACACAGAATTCCCATCTGGTCTTGTCTCCCGTGTTGCACCCGAAGAGTTCAAAGCCACAATTGTACGCATAAATGGCATTTTGAAAAAGACGTTGCCCGTCAATGTTAAATGGCTATTTTGCGGCTGTGTCTGTTGCTGTTGCACGCTCGGTTGTTCTCTATGGCCAGTTATTTGTTTAAGCAAAAGAGTAAGAGCAATTTCCTCCAGCAATTGAGATTATTGTAAGGATTAAAAGATTAATTAACAGTTTTTTATTCTTTTATGTAGACTCAAATAACTTTGGACAAATTACTCGAATGGGAGAATAGTCATTTATACCACAAGCTCGGTTTACACTGGCGTCTTCATAAACAGCAATGTGATTCCAATTCCATGATGGAATATGTTATATTAATTGAATTTATACCCAAAACCCCAATTTATCGGCCGGATTAAGGGCGCATTTAGCGTTTTGGGGAAAACTCGTTTTATCTAAGTGGTTTGATTTTTAATTTCTTGTGTTGTTGTCTTGATTGGTTATCATGTCATTGATTTTCTTTTCTTTTTTTTTTTTTAATGAAGAAGGAGAAGAAAAAAAGAGAGATAAATTTGTACAAAAACGAAAGGAAATGCTTATCTTTTAAAGGAATTCAGATTTTATATGTGATGAAAATGTAGATGATTTTAAATTTAAAAACACACGCATCCAAGCACACGTAGCTATAAAAGTTTTGAAGTGAAAAATACATAGGAATCTAGTTTATAGTTATTTGAATGATTTTTTATTTAAGGCTTAGTTAAATCGCTCCTTCAGTTTACTTTTTATGTAAATCGAAACTCATAGTGTCTTATAATTTGTTTTTTATTTTTTTTATTTTATACATAATTCGCTTACTTTAAGGGCAAAATTTGAGTAAAACAAATCTGCTTTTAAGTGCATTAGTTGTAAATAAACTGAAATAACAAATAATTTCATAAAAAAAAAAAAAAAAATGCTGGAATTTTTATGTACAATTTTTATTAATTATTAATACTATCGTGTTTTTTTACTATTACGTTGCGTTATGGGCTTTTTTTTTAACTAAACGCCAAGTTATGCGAAAGTAAGAAAACGTTGAAATGTTTTTAATGCCCATCACCGCAAATTCGGATATACATCTTTTTACTTTTACACCAGTTAACCAGGAGTTTGTGTCAAATGAAACTATGTGACTATGACAAAAATATTATCTAAAACACGTTATTATGGTTTTGTTGCTCCAACTTGCGTTTGGAAAAGTTATGCGGATAAAACCGCCACAACAATCAATTCGACCATAGGCCCAAACTCTGCCGTGGAAAATGTATTAACGGCAGGCTATTTAAAACTTCAACCATAATAGATAACTTACAAAAGATATTGAACAAGATATTTATACAAGCGTGGCCTTGTTTTGTTCGAAAGGTCGGTACGAAAGTAAAAACCGATCGAGAACTTAACATATCAGGGCTTTGCGGATTGTGTGCAATTGTTTCATGTGATGGGCATTAAAGATTCGCTTCGAAGCGAATGCAATTTTCTTACTTCTTCTGGACTAAAACAGGGGCACTTACACAACAATCTCCTTTCAAAATGTATGGCAGATGTGCTTAGTACCGAATTTCGAAATATTTCTCGATTCTTTAACAAAAAATATAAAACAAAAAATAGGACAAAAAGAATCTTTATTTCTCTTTCAGATCGCTTTAAAAGGCTGTAAATATTTGATAATCAATTGTGATTAAATTTAACAAATAAAAGATTAATGAATAAATAGAGGATAAAATCAAGATGTTTATGCCGCATACAAATCAATACAAGGTTATTGTATAAATCCACAAAATGCTGTGTTACACACACATACATACACACACACACACACATACACACACTCAAGCCCACGAAATTAAGGCAGAAAAAAGGAGAGACACTCAGTATTAGATTACTGTTTAACGCCCCATTAAATCAATCAATACAATAATGAAGAAAAAAATTGATAATAAAAGAGAAAATTTGTAGTATATAAATAAAATAATGAAAAGAAGAAAAAAAAAAAATTTTAAAAGCAACTGTAAAAACAAATTAAGTAATAAGTTACAAAAGATTAATGTTCAAAATTAATAAAGGCGTAAGGCTTGTAAAAGAAAAACAACAACAACAATCATTTTCAATTTTCGCTCACTAAACCGGGAGAATATTGCTGATAAACGTTAAAGGAAATATATATTAAATTCATTTAAATAGCAATATAAATTTTCGATCATATTGCTAATTGGCTGTCTATATGAAATATTTCATCATTCAATGAGTGAATAGGATGGCATAAGGATGCCGTCACCATTAACGAATGCATATGATTTTTAGATAGCACCGATCTTCACTCGAAATTTGAGAAAATCTCATCATATTTCGTTTATCAGTTTACAAGTTACAATTGCTCTCGTGGCGATACTCGTATGCTTGTCAAACAACTGAAATATCTGAATTTCGTGGGTGGGATGGATCACTAGAACAGCTGTCATCAGCTGTCACTTGATGTGTTTAAATCTCGACAAGTCAGAATTGATCTTTTCATTTTTGGATACGAATATGTACGTCATTCGCCCGTCATAGATAGGATGTTTAAACGGGCGGATGAATAACGGATACAAGTTCATAATAGAGATCTTTTCATTGTGAGGGAAGGCAGTCAGATATCTACCTTCACTTCTCTTACTCGCTCAGTTACCTTTCCACGAGAGGAATTTAAAAGATTTCGACTGAGATATGCAATGGATTTGTTCAATTGATTAAAGCCCAATCTGGGTTCTGTTTATCGTTCTCGATACCAAATAAACTCGACCGAGTACAGTCGAAAGCTGGCACTGCAAGGAATAGAAAATTTAGGGCCGTCGATAAAGTGAGCATTTTTCTTACTATCGAATGAAAAATTTCTCGGTTGCAGAACCGCCGTCAACTAACATATTTAGACTGCGATCGCGTTCATTCGATATTGGCCAAGATAAACCGATTACTGGTTCACATCGGTGACTGCTTCGTCTTGTTGGAGAGAGATTCTCTCTTTGAGTTTTTCCAGATCTAATTGCAGCTTTTTTTATCTTCGCGACAGTTGAAAGGAGGAATTTCAAAGGAATAGAAGAAGAAGAAGAAGAAGAAGAAAGCTATTTAAATTTATTTATAAGAAATATAAGAAAATTTATTTACTTCGTAAAAGAAATGTAACTTTATTTCCTAAATTCTAATTGAAAATCCTTATAAAAGCGCTATGCCAAGGATTGTCATTTTAATGGGAAAGGAAAAATAATCTACAAATTCAACAAGTCTTTTTTTCGTACATACACTTTCAGGTATGTAAGGAATGATGAAGCATCAAAATATATAATAAGAAATATATATATATATATATAAAGAAAGAGAAAATAGATAATAATAATAAAAAAGAGAGCTTTTAAAGCTAGGGAATGGGCTAGGGAATTTCGTGTGGCACACGACTCTAAAAATATAATGGAATGAACTGCACACGTTCTTAAAAACATATTCTCTTTGGCTCTTTTTCCTTCGAAATTACTACTATTTCGTTGCGCCTTTTCCGTCTTGAATATGATTGCTTGGATCAGTTTGTTTTACTTGATTTTTTCCATCATTTTTGTTTGCCTCTTCTTTCACCTCTTGATCTACTCCCGCTTCCACTTTGGAATTATTATTAACGTTATTGAGTTGTTTTTTTTCTTCACCTCCTTCTAAGCCATTTCGCAAGTACATTTCAATATGTCCTTGACTTTCATCTTCATCGCTCTCAGGCATAAATACATCATCTTCCGGGTTAGCTTGGTCTTCAAAATGTTCCTCTACAGACTCGGAATTAGTATCGTTAGGCTTTTTACATTTCTCCTTTGAATTCTTTACGATTTTCTTTTCATCCAAAGTTGTTTGCTGTTGTGTTGTTGGCTTCGTTGACCATAATTTATTCACCGTTCTCATAATGTTGCGTGTTTGATCTTGGAAGGCTTTCATTAGCATTAAGTCCTGTTGCATTTGAAATTCATGTTCTTGACGTATTAGTTGTTGTTGCGTTTTCAAGAAACTGTGCATCATTTCTTTTTGCATATCACGTAGCGACGTACTCACTTCTTGCACAACATGATTCAAAAGTTTTTCGTATTTTTCTTCTTCCGTTTGTTTGTTGTTGCTCTTAACGTTTTGTTCTTCCTCTTCGCTATCATCCGGTACCGGTTTGCGCTGAGAGTAGGCGCTTTGTATTTTCGGCATCTTTACGGCCATTGGGTTTTCTGGTTGCCAATCAAGGCGACGTTTTTTCTTCATATTATTGAAACTTGACTTTGAATGGGAAGACTCTTCTCGACCTTGCATTGATAACTGACTGCTAGAGGGAACATCGTCGAGGCGTCTTTGAGAGCAGGAGGAAGCTTCGGAGGCAGGCGGTGAAGTGGAATCATCTAAATCGGGTATAGCGCGATCTGGTCTTAGAGAGTAAGGCGTTTTACGCATTGGAACTTGTTTCAATTTCGGAAAGCTGGATGACGCTGACGCGTTCGAATTCCGCGAATGTATGGTGATTTCTTTGGATATACGTATAGGAGTGCGTATTTGCTGCGACGATCCAGAAAAATTCTGCATCACATTCGGGTGTGAGAACTTTATAATACCACCTAACTTGGACGTCTCATTTAAATTGGATAAACTGGTGACATGAATAGGTCGTGGAGTAGGTGGCATCGTTAAAGGCGGTGGCGGTCTGTTTGGCATATTATTTGCTTTAATATCGACCGTTTTCGCAAACGGCGCCACACGCAAAGGTGGCAACTTTGCCAGAGGGATGAGAGGCGGAGTTGGACACTCATTTGCCGTTGAATTAGGCGTAGAAGTGGCTTTTGGGGTTTGAACGAAACGTATAGGCTGTTTATTTAGCAGAATTGATTCAGTAGTCGGTGCAGTTATATTCTCTTCTGTTTCGAGCTCTGTTGAATCTTCTTCAATTTCCTGCTTAACTTGTACGCTTGAAGACTTATGCAGATTGCCATTGGCCGCAGGCTCTTCTAGGGGATCCTTGTCGGATACTGAACCATTATTTTCCACTGTTTCGTATCCTAAACAAGTCCACAATGGGTAACAAGATTTTTGTCGTAGTATTCCAAGAGGCGCGTTAGTTGTACAAAAAACGAAAAGAAGGAGAGAATTGTAACCCATAAGTAGCTATTTCTCGTTTAAGAATATAATAAAAGCGAAAGGAAATTCTTACCTGTATCAGCTGGCTCAGGTTTCACTAAACCTAGACGAAAACCAAATATCGGATGAGCTATATCCAAACGATCGTCTCGCTCGTCTGCGACGTCCGGTTCGTCGCTACCTCGTATTGTCGATACACCGCCTTCCACACCACTAATTATTATGCTACTGCTGCCTACGTTTGAGACGTCATCATCCATGGAACCTGTCGTAGAATTTCCGCAATCGCTTAGCATACCATTAGCCCCTGAACGATTATTTAACATTTTGTGTAATTCACTGTAAATTTCGGAGCACACCATACGTGGCATTATCCCCGTGCGGCGCGAGGTCATATAAGTGCTCTTCAAAAATTTCCATTTAGTCCAAATTTGCAGATGTGATTTTTTGCGGTAGCCACTTGAAAACATTATCTCCTCCACATCTTTGAAAACTTTTTCGCTTTTCACCGTCTTATCGTTTAGCAGCTCAAGAGCTTTTGTCTTTTGCATCGTCTTTAACATGCACATAACTTCATCGGAACGCCACAAGTTACGCTCGATACCCAAGCGACGCTTTTCAGGTCTATTGGATTTATCCGTCGACCGCGTATTGTGAATGGGCGTGAGAAGTGCATTTGAATCGTTGGCCATTGTCGTGCCATTAGTGGAAGCTAACGGTAATTTATTTGTTTGGCCTGCTTGGGACATTTTCAAACTTGAAAACTTTTTAAAGCTTTTCCCCACGCTGCCTTTGAACAGTGGTGGATAAGTATTGCTGCTCGATGGTTGTTTTAAACGTGTCAATAACATTTAATCGCCGTAAGTTTCGGACAAAAGCTGAAGTATGCGATACAAAATATATATAAGTTTTTGTAAATTATATCACAATTTGTGGCGACATTACGAATCCTTAAAGAAAAGACAAAAAAAGAAAAAAAGAAGACAATGATGATGTGGAGAGTCTTTATTGGCTTTTGCGTCATTTAAGTCGCAAGTTATTGTTACATAACTTAATAGTCTTGTGTCTTGTGTCTAGTTGTTCTTTCGTAGAGTTCTGAACACTTCATCTTAAGAACGGAAGTCATTGTCATTGCACAACTACCAATAATATTCTGGCCAGTGCGATCATCCTTCCAACGCTATTTAGTTATGAAGATAAAACTTTACCAACTTTCCGCCTCAATGGGCGAGTGCGCGTGATAGCGAAGCACGTGGCCGTGACAGATTGACTGTGTTTTGAGTTTTTCTGTCAAAGCTTCTTCACTTTTCAACCGACTGTTCGTATCGAACAATCTAATCAAGAAACTTTCCGTCAAATTCCTCATTACGTACTCACGATTACCTTAGATATAGAAAAATAAGAAACGATCAACTCTGTATTCAAATAGTTCTCCTAACCGATTTGTTTCGTATTCAATGCTTAGCCCGACTATGCATCATAGCAATTATTCTGGTTTGTTAATCTGCCCCTTACTGCACTTGCAGAGCTTCAGAATTACTTTGTGAAAAAAACTCCCATTAAAAAAACGCGCAAATTCTAGTTTAAATCGTCAGGGTAACCCATGTGGCGAAAAATGTGATTGAAAGAAAAAAAATTTGCAATATTTTGAAAACCGACGGAATATTTTATTTAACATGACAAGCAAGATGCCAAAGTACAAGAGAAAGCAAGTTTCCTTATAAAGTACTTTCGAAAATTTTCAAATATGAAGTAAAAGAGGGGAGAAATTGTGTGTTGTGTGTGGATCTCTGATCTATTGCACAGGTTGTTAGTTTTTCAAAATCAATGGAATTCATGCGATGTGAGAGATGTATGCATTTGACAGCACTGTGTATTTAACATGCTTCGCAACTGCATATTAAAGCGTAACAACGTATCATACACAGGTGCGCGCACTTAACGTAGTGTACCTAAAAAGTAATAAGCAGACAGGAAGGCTTGTTATGCAAACGCATTGAAAAGGCATTCATTTTCAATTTTCGAATCATTTAATTATTATAATTGAATTGAATCTCGGCCTAAGTAATTCTCAAGGTTATTTTAACAGAAAAATCAGAGGCTGAAGGATATGCAAAAATGATTTCGTTACATATGGAAAGATAGATGGACTTGTCTGTAGATAGTGTTTGCCTTGTGTGCATTATAAGAACAACATTAGAATAAGGCTTTGGGAGCGACTTTTTGATTCTATCAATGATCGGGGAATATAACGATAGGTCGATAAGGTTTATGCTCTTTCAAGTAAATAAGAGATTGTGGATCTATGTGATTGGCATCAAAAGATTCGAAGCTTAAATCTAACTTCTTCTCTAGGTCTATATTTTCCTTGTGCTCTTCCCTCATACACAAATGGATCTGGCAAAGGATTGCAGACGTTTGTGATTAAGTAACGCAGCGTGAATGAACTTTTTTCCCTTTTCATGTTTTCAGATGAATGATGATATTAAGGAAAGATTCGCTTTATTCTCTTTTTTATTATTATTTTTTTTATCTTTTGCCGTAAACGATAAAGTCTTTTAACCAACAAAAATAAATTTCAATATGTATAAAACGCGAACAGAATGCGGTTGAATGTGTGCGTAAAAAAGTACGAGAATAAATTGAATTCAAGTACACGCTATTATATATGTATGCATATGTGTATGCGTGTATGCCGCAAGAGTATTTGTTTATTTATTATTGTATTGTATTAGGCATAATAATTATTCATTTGTTGAAATGTTTATGAAAAATCATCCAAGAAAACTAAGCTGAGCAAGAAACGCTCGAAATTATAAAATCAATAAAACGAAATTGGTTTTAATAACAAGCACACGGAAAGGTGTGTGCAAGCGACAAATATTGAAAACGCCAAACAATGGGAAAAAGAATACGAAAAGAAGAACTCTGAAGGAAATCCGCGGACATCGTACTTTGTGCAGATGAACTTAAGATGATGATACACAATTTTTCGCAAATTTATTTTTCCTGTTTTCTCTCGGCATGAGGCTTACTTCGTTAGTTACTTAGTTAGTTAGTTAGTTGGTTGGTTGGTTGGTTAGTTAGTTAGTTAGAATTTCGGGAAATGAACAACTAAAGTCTTACATGTCTTTCATATGCTCACACTTACCTACTATTTCAGTTAACTGATTAACTTGTATTAACAAACATTTTGCAGTTTTTGTAAATGTCGTATATACATGTCTGTTTGTGTGTGTGTGTGTGTGTACGAGTGAATGATTTATTTAGAAATGATATCTCTTAAAAATCAAACCCCTCTACACCGGCAAGAGAGAAAGAGAACGAGAGCTTTTTTTTTTTTTATATGAAAATCATTATTTTGTGTTTTTGTTTTGAATAAAAACTTTTTTTTTCTTAATTCACACATAAAATGTTGTAACCGATTATTAGTAGTAGGTATGTAGGTAGGTTTGGTAGAGGATGTTTCTATACTTAGGCAAACACAACATGTGATGTTTAAATTATTTAAAGAGCAACAAAGCTGACTATAATCGCGATTGTTGTTGTTGCTGTCTCTGTATTTTGAATCCAATACCGAGAATTGGAAAACGCACTGAAAACTAACTAATTAAAACGGCCCAACAACGCTGAATGCCCGAAAACAACTGAAACGTCTGAAACGTATTGAGAAAACTTCAAAACGAACTGAACTGTAATGTAAAAGTCACCACAACCACCACCACCGTCACCACACACCACACACCACACACCACACCACTACCATCATCGACAATTGACGATGAAATGCAGAGAACACAGAATTTCAAACGAAAAACAAGTAAAGAATTTTATGAAAATCCCACTAAACTATAAAGAGCAACAATTTCAATACTGTTCGTAGCGAAAAACACATGCATGCATACAAATATACATGCATACATACCTTCATACGTAAGTAAGAAACAAGATACGAACATGAAGGAAATTCATTTTTTTTTTTTTTTTTTATCTGAAAGAAACGCGACAAACAGGTTAAGTAAAAGCGGAGAAGGCAGAAAACAAAGCGCAAAAAAAAAAAAACCCATAATAAAATTGTTCTTCGTTTACTAACTGGAGTTTTTGTTTCTTTTTTTTTTTTTTTCATAAAAAATTCGAAATATATATAAATAATTTTTAAAGTAATTTAGTCTTCGGAAAAAATCCCTTATTTTAAGCTTTGTTCCATTGCCATTTTATTTCGTTTTTCTTTCTATTCGATTTTCGCTCTTTGCTTTTTTTTTTTTCATTTTTTCCTGTGTTTTTCGAACAAAAATATATCAGTCTTTTATTTTGTGTTTTTCAAATCTTCGTTTAATACTGTGTTTCGTTATTCTTACTTAAGCTTTATTGTTATTGCCGCTATTGCCGCAGCTGTTGTTATTGTTTTTGTTGTTGTCGCTACCATTATTTCTACTTTTGATGTTTCATTTCGATTCGACGCAGTTTGAATTTGTATCGTCGCTCGATTTTTTTTAATAATTGTTTTTTAACTTTTCTCTGAATATCGAACAATTTTGTTCGTCTTATCTTATAGAAGAAGAACAAAAAAAAGTTTTTTTTATTCTCTTAATATTAACATTACTAACATTACTGAGTTCGTGTTTGACTTTAACGACTCAATACTTTCGCTTTTTTGACTTTTATTTTTAATATCGACGATTGAGCAGAGAGTATTGTAAGTTTACATGCTTTTTTTCCTTTTTTCTTCTTCTTCTAAATACTCAATGACGCATAATTTTCTGCACTTTTAATATGAAAAATATTGAAAAATATTTATTAGGAAATCTGATTTATATTTAAATAATGATTTTCATAATATATTTGGTTTTTTATTTTTTTATTTTTTTTTATTTTTACTTAATAATGTTGACTAAAGCCAAGAGCCTTAGATAATAATGCTTAAACGCTTTAGTCTTTCAATTTATTTCTCTCACTTAACTAACTAATTATAATAATAATAATTATAATAATGCTAAGTAGGTTTCAGGAACTTCTTGCAGATGAGTGCATTCCTATGTCGGCAATGTATCTCTTGCATCAGTTTCTATGTCGAACTAGAGTCGAGTCAATTGCATTATTTGAAGCTGTTTATGAAATAATTAGATAAAATAAAAAAAATCAGGAGACCACAAGGTTAATTCTTTGGACAGACTTGTAATAAATTGTATGCACATAGATATAGTTCTGCGCCCAATAAATAGGAGAATTTATCAGAAATATTTTGTTTTTTTTTTTTTGAAATTGCACTGTGACAGAGATCTGTATCGAATTTCACATCATAAACAATGCTTTCTGACACCAGAATGTCTTGCAATCCAAGGAATATTGCTTGACCGTTATGTACAATGATTTGCATGAAGCTATTTGCAAAAAGAGGCCGGAATAGGCTTAAAAACGAAAAAATTAAAGTTGTCATACTTCTTGGACACAGCAGCACACTCTCTCGATCACTATAAACTACAAAAGAGTTAACCTTGTGTGCTCTTACCTCCGCATTAAAAGAAATGGAAACAGAATAAAGGTATGTGACACGTACAAGCTATTAGTTGCGTCTTCTTCTCCTTGCGAGTAGCGTCTTGAGAATGAAGAAACCTATTATGATGATGCCGCTAAACGCCAGAGAGGATGCTATGGCCAATGGCGTTTAATGCTAACGCTTTTTTGCTTGTATTGCTTGAAAAATAATTTTTGTGCAATGTGACTAAAATAAGTGAATAAATTTAATTTTCATTGCCTTGAAACGCACAGACGTGCTAGAGACTATTGGTTATGGATTAAAGTTAATTATACGTGCGTTTTATGCAAGCAAAATGAATAATTTCTCGTCGTTCCTAAGACAAAATATGTCGTATGATCTTTATATCGACCAGTGAAGGCTCCTAACACCCAAATAGGAACCTTCAGAGATTCTGTAAAGTGCGTACACATACTAGCAATCAGCGTTATATTCTGAATCGATTTTGGTATGTCTGTCCATCTACGTAGTCTACATTGTTAACACTTTCCTTGTAGCAAAAAGGAAGATGTCGACTTCAAACATTGAAAATTCTTGCTCGCGGGCCCGTTTTGGAAATGAGCGCAATTGGGCCAAAGACAAACGGTGAAGGGTGTACAAGACTCGTCCTCAATCGCATGCGATACATTTATACGAAAGAAATAAATTGTAGCACTACAACGCCGGATAAGTATTAAGTAACCAAGACTGTCGGCCCTTCTTCTTCTTCTTTCTTTCGAACGATTGCAATATTCGTCACTTGTTTTAATCTAAACTTTAAATTTGATTTCTTTTGCTACTTTATGTTGTTTGCTGCAGAATTGCCCGCAAGTTAATGACACTGTTCATTTTTTTTTTTAAGTGTAGTATAATAGTCAAGTCTATGCGGTTCTAAAAACGGAGATGATCTATAGATGATCTATGGACTAAGTCGCTTTTATTTAATATTATTGATTATACGTTGAGGTTTTTTTTTTTTTTTTGTTCGCTCCGGGGATGTGTCCTTTCCGTGTAATAGCGAAAAAAAGTGGGGAAGTTTTGCCTTTATCGACTAAGCACTCACTATAGCTACGATCAGTAAACCCTATCGCACAGACGGTTGAATCCGCGAATACATGCTTGGTAGTCGCGATTCTTACCTACTCGACTACTCAGGCAGTTGTTTAGAGCAGATGGTCAAAGTAAGATTGCATGGGGACCGGGGGGCCTTCGTCGGCTCATGGCAATCGTGTTTGCATATGTGGATTAAAGCTTCTTGAAACTAAAAAAGTGAATTCTCATGTAAATTAATATAATTAAAAGTTTTCTATCGGCTGTAATAACGCTTCAATGTCTTTTAGGTGCATACGCACGAAAACAAGAGCACTTAACTTGAAATAATTATTTATCGAAATTTGTATTAATAGAAGTGTAAAAATCGTCATTTTATGCTGAGAGAGGGAAAAATTATGTATTTTCTTTTTATGCAGTAGGAGACTTGGCCTTCGCATCTACTAATTACTAATTACTTAAGGTAAGTTAAAAATTCGGTCTTTTTTTTTTTATTGCTCACTTATCACGTGCTTATTAATCTTTCAAACTGTAACGAATTTTTCTAAAGCGTTTTCTTGTTCATGTCGTTATTAAAGTAAATGTTTTCAGGCTTCTGTTAAATTTAAATTTTTTTATTGGATGTGCGTGTACAAAAGTCTTATGAAAATAGGGAAAATTAGTCAATGGTCGAATTACAAATACCTATCATCAAATATAATTCGCAACAGAAAACTTGAGATGCAGCAGTAAAAGCATTTCGCAACTCGTAAACTCTTCGTTTTGTCATATTGATGTGCGTAAACGAAGCGATTCCTCCACTTTATGCACAGACAGTAGCACGAAACTCGCTTATGTTACGATATTCACCCATATTAATGTGCCAAAAAGGATCTCATGATTCATTACTACGCAGCCTATTAAAGCAAAAAAAAAAAAAAAAAAGAAAAGAAAAACCGGTTTTTTTAAGAATTCTCTTCATCCGCTGCATGCTATGCTATTAAGCGCTTTCAATAGATGTAAAAAGAAGAACAGTTGTTACTGCTACGTAAACGGAAGATACGAGTCTTGTCCTCACTACGTTTATCCTAAAATCTCTAAAAAGTGGATAATTAATATTTTATTAGAATTCTATACAACGTAGACTTTTGTACAATTTATTAACATTTTTGTACCCTACACCATTTGATAGTGCTACGGGAAAAATATGCAGTACAGGAGTGTTTGTGCGGATGTGTCGGACACGTAAAAGGAATTTGGGGCAAAACTACTATTTATTATATCGATCGATTCAGAAAGTGATTTTGAATCGATCTAAGCTTGTCTGTCTGTCGGTCCGTCCGCGCGTCTTTTTTTCCTCCGTTCAATCTAATGATAACAAATTTGGGAAATTTGATGGAATTTGCTACACCGAAATGTTTTGGGCCGAGGATGAAGGCTATTGAAAATGATTCCGATCCGATGATTATTCCGAGCGTTGCGCTTACAATACTTTATTTCGAAAAGTCATTATATGAATAATTGCATTAAGCATACTCGTAGGGTGGGCCATGTCCTATTATAGTGTTTTTAGTTGTTGTTACCTTATATTCTCCGTTCCCCTAATTTCTCTCTTCCCAAGCAGATATTTATAATACCGAGAATGGTTTCAAGTCAAATTTTACTATCGTTATTTCTTTGCTTCTTTGCTGTTCAACATAAGATGCAAAGTGTTCGAAACATTTTCAGTTAAAAAAAGGAGATGAATAAAAAAATTTTTAGTTACGTGTTTAGTTTAAACTTACCTGCAATCAGTGTTCTCTTATATCGTTTATAAAATAGTTAATATCCCACTTATCTTATTTCTGAGTGATTTCAAACTAATTCCGAATGGGAAATGTAATCGGTCTCGAACTCTGTCATTATTCTTGAGTAGATACATACGAAAGAAAAGAAACGAAAAATAAAACACAAAATTTATTAAAATCATGTGTAGTTTCGGTCTCTCTTCGTAAACGAGAATTAAAGCAACTAAGGAAAGTGCGAAAAAGTTGAAATGTTTCTTTTTGTGCTTTTGTGCATTCGTTGCGGAGACATTTGTGTAGAGTTTTTCATTTCTTAACTATTTTTCATTATTTCATATACACATTTCTCCGAACGTTCATGAGAAAGAAAATACGTGCAAGCTATAGAAACTTAATACAAATGTGGTGGAATTTTTAGCTTTACATTAAACTTATCAGTAATGTTTTTAAATATGATTTTTGTTACGCAAATTTAAAATGTTTTGATGGAACTTATGAACTGGTGGTCGAAGAAACCGATGTTGACTTAAAAGGAACGAAAACAAAAGAATTTAAGGTAAAGGTTAGTTCTACAAGGTGAAATTGTTCATTTCATTAGACAAACGCATCGACAGAGAGATTCGAATTCATTAATGCTCTTCAATTGGAAAATATTTATTTTGTTACGTACTCATCTTCTTTAACCTTCAAACATTTAATAAATTTCACGTTAGTTATGGGCAATTGAAGCAAATCCTAAAAGTATGCTGCATGTAAACGAAAGGATTTATTAAAACAAATCCTTTGAAAATTGTTTGCTATAACGATTTATTTTGTGTATGTTGCGATATTTATGCAACGCTTTGAAAGAATTAGGATACGGCCTAGAGGCACTGTTCTCCGATTTGGTGTACTTTTCTTTGACTTGAAGCTTTTCTCTTTGACCTGGAGATACTTTGTATACTTGAAGGTTTGAAGGCATTTTTGGCTTTAAGTGTTGTTGTAGTTTTCTCGCCTTCCTGTTTATAAATTCACGAAGATCGCGACTTTGCTTTTACATAACGTATCATTAGAAGGAATCTTACACTAGTTTCCTTGCTAATGGCTAGATTTTGAGACCTGCAAATCAAGTCCGCAATACTGAATTCTTATGTGAACAAATTCTCAATCATGTTACACTATTATCAATATCTAAACTTTATACCGTGCACTCTCCAAAAATCACAATAAGCAACTTGGTTCTTCAAGGAAGAGTACATCGTCGCTTAGGGAGTTTCCATTGTCTAAAATCGATCACTTAATTAGAAATAGAATTCTGTGGACTGATTTTCGGGAATGTTGACAGTTGCAACATACTGAAAACAATTCTGGGATGAACGTATGGTGGAGGGAAAAATAAATGTTTACATCATTTTCGAAAAAATAACACCAAATGCAAAGGAATGCAAATGAAAGCAAAACAAACATACATATATATTACTATATATGTATTATTCTTAACTTAGCTTGGCAGAGGCAGGCCGTAAAATATATAAATCACCTTTTCTTTAGTATTGCAATTTTGAACGATCAGGCAAGAGGTTAACGCTCCTTCGCTTTCCAACTGTTGTTAGAGAAATGCCTTAATTTTCACTTTCCACTCCTCTTTAGGTAACATTTCGTCAAAAACAATTATCCTTTTTAATTTATTCTTACATTATGTATCCTATATATCCTGTCTCATTACTCACCGATAATGGCGTATCCTTACTAAGTATTACTTGCAATAGATGTGGCAGTCATATCGGTGGTCCCCATACCTTTTCCCATGGCTTGATTTGCGGTACATCTTGAGAATATTCTTTCTCAACATGATTCGATGTTTGTTCACTGTCTTTGGTGGATGTGATTTCATTTTATTTCCAAAAAAAACACACACAACAGACCATCCAGCTTGTTTTGAAGAGAATTGTTCGCGTGCTGGGCATGGACAAAGTGAAGACATGTAAGAGTGCAGATGTCGCAGCTAACTAAAACTAGGAAAATTATTAAACCGAAACCTGACAGGGTTAACGTCCACAATTTCATTGCCTAACCTTCATTAGCGCCTATACTTTTTTTTAAGAAGAAAAGCATCGGAAAGCTCATAAACAAAAAAAAGAAAGGAAGTTTTGGATTTTCTCCGCATCTAATCAGTAAAATATGGTCCATCGAATATGAAAACACATTCCTACAAACGCACTTTTATCATATCATAGAGTTAGCTAAACACATATGTATAGACCTTTATGACGTCAAACCGTTTCGCAATGTTAAGAGCAACAGAGAATTAGTCATTAGACATAGCCACGTTGTTTATACTACAGATGTTTGTTTTCTTTGCTTTTTTGTTTTCGCTTATCATTCAATTTGTTTTGATTTTGAAATTTCACTACTTGTTGCTTTTGCAGCTCACGAATATTAAAAATGTGGGATACGGAGAACAAACAAAATGCTTAGAAACATTTTATATTAAACAGAAACAATGGAGAGACATAAGGAGAGAGAGTGAGCAAGAGATACTCGCTCAACTGTAAATAATTCATAAAATACGCGAGTGTTTGGTGGCTGGCAATGCTTTACTTTAAAAAACAAGGTTGATATAATTTTTGTTGAAACTTTTTTGAAATAATATTTGAACTTAAAAGCACTCAGATGTGAACGATGCTCATAATGTACACAAAGTTCGCTAGTTTTTAACCTAACTGATTGGAAAGTAAAATTTGAGCGGTTAAAGGTGCTGAGATTCCTGTAATCTATTTGATGACAGTAATCTGTTACATTTCTTTTCCAAAATAATCCACGTATAGCATCTCGATTGTTTCTTCGTATAACTTACGCCAACTGACACAATTGACAGCTTTTCGGTGATTATTGCTTTTTAGATGACTCGTATTGCCCGCTCTATGCGTTTGATATATGAAACGATCGTTTATTGTTTATTGTGTTGGCAAAAGCATTATATAAATGGATCACTCACTAGTCAAATCAGTTAATTCCATAAAACTAAAAGGAAAGGATAAAGTGATAAAGTTTGTTTGTTTGTTTATATCTTTTTGCGCCGGGCGTTTAGCAATGAAAGAAAAGTACTGTCATAGTTTATTTAATTTATTTAATTTTTATGTGTTTCCCGTTAAAGTTTTATTACGATTTGCCGTAAATTATGAATTGATTTCTTAAATAAATTGTCCGTTAAAAAAGTTTTCACGTCATTTCACGTTGTTAATATTTATCATTAGAGAAATCGGGTTGATCAAGTGGATTTAATCGATTTGGCAAAGTGCTGCAATCATATATCTTCATAAATCTTTTTCCTATGCGAATGTTTACTATATTTTTTCTCTCTTATTTTCACTTTATCCAAAGTGATGGTGGATTGAGTTGCTAACTTTTGTATTGAAAACCTCCAACGCGAGGGGAAGGTTTTCTTCCTGGGGTCTACTAAATTTTGTTTTTTATTTTATCGTATTTCAGTCGGGAGAAAAACTCAAGTACTACATTTCAACTGTCGAGTTCATTAACTATGAGGGACCATACTCTTAAGCATATGTACTTATTAAGACTTAGGGATAGGTAAATACTAGAGTAGTGGATTTAACTGTACTTAGTAGCATACTGGGATAGTTGACGTAATTACTACAAATTACGAATAAAGTTAAAATATAAATTTAAGATTCATATATACATAAATAAGCATGCAAGTCGCTCGCAACGGTGCACCCCCCTTCCAAAGAACCAAACCATAGATGCGAGTAAACCTAACTTTGTTAACACCATGGCAACCGAGAAAGGCAGAGCCAGATTTACTGTCAAGTTCATAACTTATTTGGATTCAGAGTTAATTTAACTGGGACATGGGAGAATCCCTTGTCGTGATCATCGTCTTTAATGAATCAGAAATTGTGATCAAGTGATGGATGCCATTTAGATTACTACAAGCAACTCTGAATGGGTTAAACAGCTAGTAACTGCATGTTTGCAATGGTTTAGGGGTTCTCTTGCAACCTGGATCTGTTCTTGCTGCGAGTGTCCTTCTGTGCTAGCTGTGTACTCGCTTTTTCTCTTTTTTATATGTATATACTAGTTTTAAAGAAATTAGTATAAGATTTTCCATTAAGATGCACTGAATTCGACTCTAATTTTCTTAAGTTGGATTTCATGTATAAATGGGTGAACAAATATATATGACGACCTTCTTGAGAACGACACTTTCTTGCATTTATTTAGATTTAGTTTCATAAAATTTACCAAACACCATGCGACCAAATTGTTTAGATCATTTTGATGTCGATGCGAACTCAACTCCGAGGAAAATGAGTTATACAGCTTAACATTATCAGCATACATTACTATCTGACTGGATTTGATCACCGTCAATAATGTTTAATTAAACGTCGTAGACTGGAACAAATATCGGCACACACATTTTGCTCAATAATTGTATGGAAGATAAACTTGATACTATTTACCTATTTGCGCTATATTGTAATTGGTAGGCAACCGACCGGAAATCGAAAGGTCTTAAATGTTGCACGAAGCTAACGAGCTGTTGATTATTTTTCGTGTGTAACGTTATCCAGTGGGAGACTCTTCTAAACTGATTCCTTTCCTAAAGTATCTTTTTTTCTGCGCAAGGAGGGACCAAAGCATTTTCCAAGACCAAGTGGTTTGGATTTCTGTTTATGGGGTTATTTAAAATTGAAGGGCCTTTGCCTAGAAGCCCACAATCACCTGTGCATTGTAGGATGAGGCTCAACAATGCATCAACGAAGTTCAGACACATTTATGCAAATTGGTCGCGGAAACTTGCGATAAATGGGTTTGAACGTGTGAACGCAAAGCCGTGAGGTCATTTGCCGGATGTGCCATTCCACACATAACCCTTTCCTACGCACATTAAGATTCGATTTTCTATTTAATTCAAATCTTGCGTACATTTTATGACCTCCTACATAACGTAGAGCAGGGCAAATCTTCTTAGCTAAAAATGTTTACTAGGTTTTAATATGTTGTGCATCTAAACATGAAGAGAGAACATTGTTGCGTTGTTTATTAGCAGTCTCTCAGGCAACAGCAGAAGAACAGTATTGAGGAAAAATTCTGTTAACGCTTGTTGCTTCAAACATCAACAGGAACTTTGTTAAAATTGTGAGCGGAAGATGGTTTGTTGTGGTGTGAGAGATTTTCTGTTGTGAAAAGTAAAAATTATACGATAATTAAATATAAAAAAATATCTGCAATTAAAAAAATAAGGAAGAATAAATTTTCGTTACACAAAAAGTATTTAGTAATTTACAACAATTTTTTGTGAACAATTAGCCTCATTCATGATAGCGATAGGCATACGGCATTTTCTGTATGCAAATACAATCCCATAAACAACATGTTAATTATGTGATAATGTTTTAAATAAAAATAAAGTTTTTAATTTTAAATTAAAATACAAAATTGATGATATTTAGGAAGTAATTAAAAAAAAATATATTTATTTATGCGTGTAGATGCATTTGCAAATAATTTGTACTTTTTTGGAGAAAATTACGCATAAACGTATTTCGAAAGTGATCGGAACTAAAAATCAAGTAAGTAACTAAAATATTATTATGTTATGGTAACCGATTAAATAGTAATATGAAATAACAACAATAACAACTTACTTTAAAATAAACAATTGAAGCAGTATAACTAGTAAACATATTCAATGACTGTTTCATAATATTGCATAAGGCTTTCTTCGATAGTCCGCACACGCCCTTTTCATGTTTTTTAATTGCCTATGGGTAATGACCCTCAATATGCAAAGCAACACTGTAAACCTCCCCTAAAACTATACTTTCAATATTTGCCTTGAATTACGTCATGGTTTTTATTTTTCAATCACAGGATATTTCTTTACCTTTGTAGCCGAATATACGATACCTCTTCGTTAGGTGAACATAATTAATGATATCGATCCATTTAGTGAGATAATGAACGAATCTTCGACTATCTTTGTTTCTCTGCGGAAAGTTTTAACTCCGAAATCTTGCCGATTTCACTTGACTTTAATATAAACGAACAGAAAAAGAGGAAGAAATCCAGACAGACATAAGTCGATAAACATTGAATACTTACAAGTAAATCTCGGGAGGGCTAAAGAAGCCCAAAACCTGATGCTGTAAACATCAATCCAAGAAAATATAAATCTTATGCGTCTTAGCGATTCGTGTAAAGCATAAGAGACGGTTGTGTTGTTCCAAAATAGAACCCGTAATGCAGCTATCTATATAGGAAACTGGTGAAGAAAACAGATGACGTTTGCTGGGCATTTAATGGTTTTGTAAGAGCACATAAAATGTATCTCCTCACCAATAACAGTAGCAGGAGATTTTTACCGCAACTCACCAGACTGGCGGTATTACAGTCAGGAATAAATATGACGAGGTAAGGTGACGATATCAAAACTGAGATAGTTGTAACATAGAAAAAGATATGTAAGCTTGTTACTTAGCCGGGGAAATGGTTGCATCATTAGATCCTGTTGTATTAAAATGGCAAAAAGCGAAAGATAAAGTGATCAGGCACAGTGAACCGCAGTACACTAATCCGCGTCAAAAGGAAAATTTGAATACAGTAGCGGCTTAGATCTAGCAAAGCTTGACACATATATGTGAGTTGGGAATGCCCAGAGTTGCAGTTTCTACTACCAGCATATTGCAGCAGTTGAAATGAAGAAAAAAGTCAACTCGGGCTGAAAAGTTGGAAAGCATTAAGCGAAGAAGAAGTAAACAACGATCGGTCGGGCTTGCTGTGCAAAATAATAACCACGAAGATCGACTGCGGGAAGCGTATACCAGCAATTCCGAATGTTGTCCGGGCGCGAACCATTCTACAAGAGCTCTTCCCAGTAACGAAGCATCAACTCTGGGCTACAGCGATTTGGGCGGAGGATGTAGTGACCGCGGCAGAAACCCAAGCAATACTTTACGTATATAATGGACACACAAAATGAAGAAATGATCTTAGTTTTGGGCCGAATTTGTGCCGAGATATCATTCTCGCTCTGAGCCTTGAACCGGTTCAATTTCATGTATCAAGGATACATTTTGCTGTTCTTTTGTCAAGCTTATATAAAAGTCTTGGTGAAGGAACTACCTTGATTAAATCAACTTAGATGCTTATGTAAAGTTGCCCGTCTTCGTTTCCACGACTGGCAAATGGAATGACAAAATCAACAGATCTTAGCCGTTGATGGTGAACGCACAATAATAATCAACAACTCTTGTTCTAATGCTGTTTGACGTATAGCGAATATTGCTATGACAAACAAGAATTTATGATATATCCCCGCCGCACGGTGGAAACAAAATTTAAGAGAAATTTTAAATGTTTTAAATATAGCGTAAGTGAGTCATTAATATTTCGCGTCGATATACCAAAAATACAAAAATACAGTAAAAACTTAGTAAAAATAACTTTTAAAGTTATTCCGGTTAATCTTTAAACAAATAGTAAAGAAAAAAACGTCACTAGTTTTGTGAAAGTTCATTAAACTTAAACAGATTGTGACTTTATAGACGCAACAAGAAATAATTTCTCGCTTTTATTCTTAAATAAATTAAATAGTATTGGGGTAATGCTTACGTCAGGCAGCTTGTGAATAGGAAATCATAATGCATTGGCGGCGTTGATATGTTCTTCCTTAAGTTTAATCGCCAGCATAATAGCAATAATAAAAGCGGCAGCAACTGTAATAATAATAATAATAATAATAATAATAACAAGGAAGAAAATTACATTCGGCGGCGATTGAATCTTTCACAGCCAGTCCCGTTATCCTAAAATGGGCTAACAAAAAAAACTAAATTTTCCTACTCTATAATATTACGTGGACATGGTTGACATTCCCAATCTTTGCAAATTAAAAACTGGAAATTCGGATTGCTTGTCTGCTGTAGAGTATGGACAAAAAAAAAAAGAAAAAAGAAGGCCAGGATATATTCAATCATATTGAATATCAAGCTGCGTGCAAGGACCTCCAATGTTTATCCAATATTTGCGGCAGGTACTTCTTTTTTTGCCTTTTTTGCCGCCACAGCGATTAATAGGCAGACGACGGACTGACAGAAATTTCTAATACGATTTGGATTTGATACTAATCAATAATATTAGGATTTTATATGGCCTCTGGAGCCTCTTTCTGGATGCTGAAAACGTTTTAATAAAAAAATGAAATTTCATTGAATAGGCGTGGCCGACATTGTCCATTTTTATACAGCTGCCGCAAGACAACCCACAGAATACAAATGCAAACTTTTATCATTGTATATGTGAATTATAAGTAAGGAGAAAAAACAAATTCATTTTTATCCTTAGAAAGACAGATCAGTCTCAGCCCATGTGGTGCTGTGGCCGTGTCCTTAGAACTATTTGTAATGTTTCTGCCGAAACTGAAATCCATTTGCTGCATTTTTCCGACCGTAGACTTCATGCTAATAGACACACAGACAGAGAGACACTTTCAAATCGGCTTAGAATTTGATGCATATGAAGATTATAAATACTTTATAGGATCACTGAGTTTTCCTTCTGGGTTTAGGGTTTTATGAAACAAAGCTTATTCCTAGAATGATTTCTTCGAAACGTTTTATTTATGAATTTGTGGTTGCTTAGAAACACCGCAAAATTCTTGAAACAATTTTAGGATGTTTTCACACAGTTGAATACTTGGGTGTAAAGCCCCTGATATTGCAGAGATTGAAGGACAGGCATAACAAAATTATATAATAATCTATTTGGAATGAATGCTGAATAATAATTAGGTGAAGCAATGCAAAGAGCGGAAGGATTTCTTTTATTAAATATGGACGTCTCAGTTGGTGGCTTCTTGGACAGCCACGATCGACAATTCTACCAATTCTTTGGCATTTGATTGCCGTTGATAAAATTTTCGAGTTTTTGGGTCGGTTTTCTCATTCCTAGTAGCAAATAATTTATTATAATGTATATAATACCGTTATTTATAATATAATATTTAATATAATATACAATATAAAATAATAATAATATAAAAAAAGTAATAAAGCAATAATACATACATAATACATATATAATATAACATAGTGATGCGCAATGTATAAATATAGAAGTGTAATCCCAGTGAGTAGCTGAAAAGGTAAGGATAGTAATTACTTAGCCAGTGTTTACGGATTAAAATGTCAGGTCCGGCAAAGTGTACTTTGGTTCACGCGTACAGTGAATGCGCTTAGCAAGTAAGAGATCATAACCTTTGTGGATTGCGCGCACACCCACCGCCTCCTTGCCTATTTCTCTTTGCTCACTTCTTTCTGATCGTCGCCGTGCTACAGGATGAGTGATTGGTCACATCAAACAGATATACGTAGTAGCGGAAGCGGATCAAGCTAATTTTTCAATTTGCTCTATCGAATCCAACAAAGAATTTATTTTGCATAGCATGTCAAACGCATCTCTGATGCTTATGTCTGGGTGTTGCGAGCGGAAAAACATAATATTCTTCGATAACGAGCGTAATAAATATTATCTTTTAACTTTTATTTAACGCAATTAAATGAAGCCATATAGCGATAATGATACTTAAATATTTATGAGTCTTTCAAGTTGTTTAAAGGAACAACGTAACATTCAAAATGTGGGAATGGTAAAAAAAGAATAAGAAAAAAAAAAAAGAAGCTCAGCGTTGGTCAAGACCGAAATTTACATATGAAAATTTTATTTCCACATTTAAAAATAACCGCAAAAAACATCGGTGCATGGTTGTACGTGCGCGCACATGCACACACGCATATATATACATATGTATTCATGCAAACAACATGACAGATTGAAAGCATACATATACTATATATATACATATTTTATATATGTATAATATATAGATATATATAATATATACGTATATATGGAAACAGCCACCCCACCCATTGATCGTTTGTATTTTTCCAAAATGAAAAGAAAACTAAGTCCGGTGCAGAGTACTTTTAGGACACTCTTCACTTCTGGGCACTAAAAGATATTAGTGGAAATAAGCTTTCAGCTCCGATTAAAGGATTTTCCTAGAGAAAGGATAAAGCATAAACGCATAAGCAGAACTGTGTACCAATGATGAAAGGATAACATATTATATATGTATATATGTAGACATACTATTACGTACGCAATGTGGAGAAGTAGATATTGAACTCTCTAGCCGGCCATATAGTTAGTCTTCAGGAAGCAGCAAAGTGAAGAGTTGAAAAAATCTGGAAGTCTCAATATAGTTTTTTGAACAGAAAAGAAGTGATTTTGGAGAAAACATCTCTGGTGTGTAACAGTTAAGAACACAAAGCGCATTTATGGCCTTCTAGGGATTCAAACACATAGATTATCACAGACAATCAAGCGGACTGAAAGGTATGGAGCCGAAGGGTTGAAGATTAGAAGCAAAGATAAAGTAAGACGAGCTAAAAATGTCATGCGATTTTTACAGTCTCCAATGAAATCGAAAATTTAATATGACTACGGCGTCTATTAGTAGCCACACAAAAATTTTTACGTTGCACATCATTTCCATTGGCATTTTTAACGCGTCATAATAGGAATGATTTTGTTCTTTGGTTTATATTTAATATTTGGTTCTTTAATGCTTAGCACTACAGGGTAGATTTACGGTGTATTAGTTTCGCGTTTTCATGCGTAACATTCAGAAGCGCATCGCAATTTCCACTATGTCGTATTAAATTATTTTTTTGCTTTTGATTTCTTCAGAGCACAAACCTAACAAACTAATTGTGCCTCTATGAGTATTTAAATTTCGAATTTTCGAAGCTTGGATGCCAGCAAACAGGGCAAGCATGCGTAACAAAGCTCAACGTGAGTTTCTTTTTCTTTCTTTCTTACATTCCAGTCTTCTCGTAGTCATTGCTTTGTGTTTTGTTTGTTGTCTTGGTTTGAAAATATTAGCGTGATTTATGCATTTATGGAATACTAACCCCGGCGGCACTAGCAAGAGAACATCATTGCCATCATTTCATAGAATGTATAATGGCATTCAACAAGGAGTAATTTCAAATCTGTGACGCAGCAGCTCTAGACTTTTATAACCTATGTAGGCCTACCTATATATGCCAATGCCCCAAGTTATCTCCATAAGCCGACAGTCATGAGATGGATGGACAGACAGTCCAAATTAAATCGGTTCAGGGAGATGTGTCTGAATCGATATAACACGGTTTGGTTACGTCTTAAGCTGTTGCCTGCATTACTCACACAAGCGCACAAATTTAACATACCTTGTACGGTAAATAGTGTATGGTATAACAAGGTCTGGCTTTTTCAGTTAGAAAGATGCGACTTATTTCGCAGTTGCTCCTGTCAGAGTTTTCAAGGAGTGTCTATTTTATAAGATTAGGTAAGCGAATGACCCTAGCAAAAGGAATGTTAAATTTTCTTATCTTCATTTGATTTTAAATTGTCTTTTATTGATTATTTAACTCTCGTCCGAGGAATGTGTGCAATGGATTTTTGAGTCAAAAAGACCGAGTGGCCAATGGTATTCAACTGAAATTATCCGTAATTATGAAGAAAGCTTAAAAGCCGAAAAGCTGCAAAAAAACGTGTGCACTTAATATGCTCTTGGTTTCAATTTAGTTCCGAAAGTGAGACGCGCAGACGCAAATTCATCAGCTTTGAGGGGGAATGAGCAGTGAGTGAGAATGGAAAAATTTCCATTTCTATAGATGAATTTGAGAAAATGCACTATTTTGAATGGGTCAACCGAGATGGGTCATCTTTGATTTTGAATGTTAATAAATGAAAGATCGTGAAATATTAAAGAATTAAAAATCGTAGGCGGTTTACTAAAGGTTGCTTCGTAATCGCAACTTTGATTCATCTACGAAGAAAGCGACATTCTTCAAAGAATTGAGTAGAATTGAAGGTTTCGAGAAAAATAATGAGAAGGAGGAAGCTAAGTAAACACCCTAAGGTGCGCTACTGGGCTAAAAGGAAGTAGACAAGAATCAAGAGAGATCGGATACGCAATTCGAAACGAATTGAAAATTCAGTTCATAATCACTTCAAGCGATACTAATTGGCATAAATAAATTTTACAATTCACATTAAGTACAAGCAACGACTTGTAAATATTTTGATTAGAAATGTTTATTGCAATAATTGTAAAAAGATAGTTTTATATAGCTTGCAATCGCTTTATATTACCGGTTTATAAAAGTTTGAATTTCAGCAAATAATTCAACTTTAATTTGAGAGATGCGTTACAGCGGCGAATGATGTGCCATCTGAGTCGCTCGTCAATATAAGCAGATACAATCGAGATAGGAATGGAGGCAGAGTTCCATGTCCATTCAAGTACGTGTTTATCGTTTCATAGATCTGTCAAGAGTTAATCACACTTACTTCCCGTTTATATATGTTTCAGATATAAAGTTAATTTAATAGGATTTCACGCTACAATCTTTTCTAAAAGTAGTTTAATTTAATTGATTCCTGACTTTTAAATCTTTTTATAAATAAACGCAAATCCATTAGGTTTTATCAAAAAATCTCCTCTCCTCTTTTTTCTTTGTTATATAATCGCTTTAAAATCTTAATTTTTTATTCATTAACATTTCAACATTTATTCACTTATTTTTTAGATTGCATTAGATATGAAACCTTCTCTTCGCCGAGCAGTATCATTAATAAACTTGTTATGGTGCGTTAAAACAATTCCTGCATTTGATCCGTTATCGTTACGAACAATTGAGAAAACATTCATTTTGGAATCATTCCCTAGCGTTTAATGCAGTATAAGAAAGGAAAATGAAAGAGAAAGAGTTGACGCTCGCATCAATTGAAAAATTCTTCTCAAATTATTTTATATAATAAAAAGAAGTAGAAGTAGTACTATGGTGGAGCGCGGCATACCGTTAAATACCCTACACCATTCTGCACTTATCCGTATATCGACTTTTCAAAGTAAGACGTTAGATGGGAAGGGGTCGAAGGAGTTGTCCCGGTCCGAATCATTTTCGATAGCATTCATCCATGGGCCAGAACACAAATTTCATCAAAATATATCAAAAATTGCGGCCTACAAGTTGATCACACAAGAAAACGCGGATATGCGGACAAAGGGACAGACAAGCTTAATTCAGAAAGTGATTCTGAATCGATCGGTATACTAAAAGGTGGACTTATTTCATATCCTTCTGATGGTGGTATATATGCACACAAACTTTATATACCCAAAATTACACCAAAATTTGTGTAGGGTGTAATTATTGATTGGTTTGTAATCATAATACACAGAGCCCTGTAACATATCCAATAAACAATCGCAAACTGCATATCTTAGATCTTGCCTAGTCGTGGATTATTTCACCGATTGAACTTGCCCTTCTAAGTAAGGTTTTTTATAGTTTCTAAAGTTGTAATCGTAACCCTAAAGTGCGAATCAAGAGATTTCTACAAAAAAGACGGTTTCCCCAGTCTTCGTAATTAAAGTGTAATTCTACCTTGAGAACTCGAAATAAGTCGTAACTGTTTCGAATTTATTTATGATAAATCAGCCAATGCGTTGGAACCAATTTTTGTAAAAAAAAGAAAATTTAACAACAAAATGGTGACCTGAGAGCTGCCGCAAAACAGAAAACTTTTTCATTGCATCTCCTTGTGCGTATTCTTGTGCAAAAATGCATGATTTTAAATATTTTATTAGGATCTTGTATCGTTGGCATTACCTGTAATTTGACTAAAGTAAATTGAACCAATTAACCCCAAGTGCTAATGGTTAGACCCTACACCACTTGTGGTGCAAGAGTATATAAAGTTTGTGCGGATGTTTGCCACAAAATCCATGTTGAATTCAGAATCACTTTTCGCATCGATCTAAACTTGCCTATCCGTCCATCCATCTGCCTTTTATTCTTGTGTTCAACACATTTTGTCAACCATTTTCTCATATATAGTTTGCTTTGAAAAATCGTTATATGAATAACAGCATTAAGGGAAGTGAGGCGGGTTTTTTAAGGGAGCGCCACGTTTCACTATAGTATTGTCACTTGTTTTGTTTGCAAGTTATTGCTGAATAAATAACATTTAAATTTTTTGATTTTCCTCGTAGTTAATTGACGTAAAACTTTCCGTTGTACAGGCAGAAGGGATGAAATTAACTACTAAGGCAGAGAAGAAAAGTTTGTAAAAATGTTACTGCTAAGCAATTCTACCAATAAATAAATTATTTTCTATGAATATTATTTTAATGGCTAATAAGTACAGCTCCTCTAATATTATTAGCTTGCGACGAATAGCCAGTGGGCAACGATTTATTTGTTCTCTTACCTTGCAGCGAATGTAAAAACATGAAATTTATCGCATGAGATAATGCAGAAAAAGCACTTTATGATATAAATAGCTGTGACTTTATGTTTCAAGTATGGCTTAATTAGGGGCAACTAATTAAAACTTGTTACACATGCTTTTGTAATTATAAACTTTATAAGCAATTTATTCAAATCATTGCAACAAATTATAATTCATTTTTTTTTTTTTGTTTTTTTTTCTTCGACGTAAATCACATTTCTATGTTTATAATTAGCAAGCAGAGATTATTTGACGGATTTTTTTTTTTTTCTTTTTTTTTTAAATAACAATAAGAGTCACAAGTGAAATTAGGGGGACGAGATCAGTAGTTTTAATTATTACTAATGATCACGAAAATGTTTTCGATGTAAAAAACGAAAATGAAAACTTTATGAAAAGATGTCATTAATGAAAACATCTAAATAACGCTTCGTAAAGTGAATAACATTAGTTCCGCGATTTATTGGCTTCGAAGAAATGTTATTGTAACGTGAAGTGGATTTTGTGATTTTATATATATTTAATCGACTTTCTTTGAGAGTAAATTATCAAATATGAAATTTTCGTAATAATGCCCATCTATTCTTTTCAGCAGCAAACTAAATGAACATGTGTATCCAAAGTTTATGAATATTTTAACAAAAAAAAAAAATGCTTTTATTTTTTCAACGTTTTTAATTTAAAAATTTACCTTCGCATCAGATCTTTTTCTTGTAAAATATCATGAGATGTCGATCAAGTCGATGATTACAAACACTTTGCTTTCCTTTTCTCCTAAGGTGTCTTGAACTAAAGTTGTGTAAACGCTATATACTTTATCTTAATATTTTGTAGATTTAAAGGTAATATTTTCTTATTTACAAAATACTCAGTACATGCACATAAATTTTAATAAATTTATCTTGAAAATGATTAATTATTGCTTTTGCAGTTTTGTTTATCGCGATGACTAGAAAGAATTGTTTGTTTTCTAAATAATAAACTTTCTTTTGTTTATGGAACTAATTAAGTTTTGCTTACGCAATTAGTGGGGAATTTGAAAAAGTAAAAAAAAAATGAAAGTTAAAACCTGATGTCCTTAATATTCTCAGAGAAAATAAGAACACAATTCTTTTTCTCTAAAATGCAAAGTCGGCAGAATCGGATCTTTCGTCTATTGATAACAGAATGGTGATGAGTTCACTTTATGGCCAAAACTTTCGCTCGTCGAAATAATTATATTATCAGAAAAACATCCTTACAACAATGAATTTTCTGAGAACTAAACTCGTCTCTTATTTAGGTGACACATCTTAGGCTTTACATGACAGTGCCAACCGTGTTCTGAGTACCATCTTAGAGAAAGTACTAATGTTACTTAATCATGCGCACCTTTTGTGAGTTTTTATAATTTAAAGCCTTGCTTTGTAATAAAATTGATATTGAGGAGATTTATTTCCTCTATTGCTCCGGAAAGTCAAAACTGACAAAGCGTTTCAAAGTCCAGGAGAAAGAAAGAAGAAAATATTATTACAAGTTACTACGTCATAACATTAGAATATGGCTTTATATCTAACTTGCGTGCAAGTTGAACGTGTAAGTTAGACTTAAGTACAGAGAGGCCCCATTTCAGGAGACTGTACAAAAAAAAACCGATTAATCAACCGATCACACCCATGATTCCATCGTTGGATGTCTATGTCAAGCACGAATACTTGTTTGCTTCGTTTGTTCTTTGCCATCACATAAAATAGACGTTTCAAGGATGTCACCGCAAATTGACTCGCGAAGTACATATTACAGACGGGACGCAGACAAATGTCACTACACAGGCGAAGAAGAACGGTAAGGTTTAGTCTGTAGTAAACTTACAGTCTGATTGTGAGCAATGTCATTGGAACATCATGCTTTTGCTGCGAGTCAGCAGCTCAGCAAGAGATGGTCCACTGTGTTGAGTAAAAAAGGGTCAATGTGAAGACAAAGTGTCATATTTGAATTTTAATTAAAAATTGACGCATCGTGAACCATATGTGTGTTGTAAGCAAATGTCAAACTGCTGTCCTTAGTTTTTGATATTCTGATGTCTTCATCTTAACTTTGAAAACTGAACAATAAATCACAAACTCATTCCGTCCACTTGGCCGCTTCACTAAGGTTTTTTGCTCCTAGTTTCTTTCTCGTCTACTGCAGATTTTTTGTACCTTTTTTTTAAGTCTGGGTATAGCAGTCGTACGATGAGCTAATAGTGTGCGAGCATGTAAAGCACTTATGGAAAGGAATGTTGGCATTCGTGCTTATTTTTCCGTAAAATATATTTTGTGTAGTTTCCTCATGAGTGGCCGAGCAGAGAAGAATCGCAATTGCAAAGTAAGCGTTCGCGGGTCCAAGTCTCAATGCCGTAGAGCGTACTTCGTTGTAGCCATAGTGAGTGCTCAGTCGGTAAAGCCGTGAAGCTACCGATTGGTCTTCGCATTCACTGGGCTTCGGCCATTCCCAATCTCTCTCTCTGTCTCTCTATTTCCGCACTTCCTTCTGAACGTTACAGTAGTACACGCACATATTATGAATGATTGTTCATATCAAAGTTTTATATATATTCTAGCAAGTATCAAAATCTATTATGTCTTAAGCAGCAAAATGTTTGAACGAAAATGTAAACTTTCACCAAGAAATTTAATATCATACAGTCAACCGCTTAATATTACGCAAACTTAGTTTTGTTACTAATTACTTTATAAACTAACGTGGCGCGTTTGCACCTACATCGCTAAGAGATTCTCATGGTAACGCACTCTATACACCGTACGCGGAAAATAGTGAAAATTACTAGAATTAATTGATGTTCTATTATTTCGAAAGTGTTGGGGGCGAAATACGATATTTCTGTGTTTTCTACGTCACAGAAGTTATAAATTCATTTATTTTTTATAGAAATACAAAAAAACGCATACACATGCTCGTACAACTCGCACAAATGTACACGAAAAACACGTAAAAGAGAAGTGTGAAAAACAAGCTTTTCAATTAAACGTGCTGAGCTCGTTGAATGCATACCGTGCGTGTCATGTGCAACGTGTATTCGAGAGCGTAGCAGGATAACACGTTGCTTTGCAGTCAATATATGACGTTCAGTTTTCAAAATTAAAGAAGTTACATGTGCTTCTTTATCCTCTCTTAAAGCGTATGTGCATGTGTGTGTGTGTGTGTGTGTAGTAATAAGGCATAAGGCTTGACAAAGCAAAGCTTGCTAAAGTCTAACAAGGAGAGGGAAAATTTATATGTATTATGAAAATTGTTTGAAAAGTTTCTAAATTTCATCTTAATTTTTCCTTTATTTTCTACTTAAGTTTCGTTAATTTGTTCTAAGGTATGCTTTGTATGTAATTAAAAGCACATTACTGATAAATTTGCTTACGTCTGTGGTGCGCATATGTTTTGAAATGAATACAAGGTTAACAAGTCAAAGAAAAATTACAACTACTTTTTTTTTTTTTTTCAAACAGCAGACATGAAACCACAAACACGTTGCATTATATGTTGTTTACTTACACATATATGTCAAGCAGACAATAAACTTTCATAAAATATTTTTTCAATTGTTTAACAATTGTTCGCTATTGGAAATGGATTGAAAGCAAAAAAAAAAAAAAAAAAAAAAAAATTAAAACAAATCGCAAAAGATTAATCTAAGGAAAAGGAGAACAAGATTTTTGTATTCACCATTGGAAGCCAAGAGATTGCACGGGGAAGAGGTTGCTAGACACTTATTAGCAAAAGATGCATTGCGTTAATTGATTTCCAAACATCTAGTGAGAATAAGTGAAAGGGAACTCTATAACGCATAAGGCTGCTTATGACATATTCACCACGCAAGCTGAATGCATGAAAGATATCCGAGAGCATTTTGACATTGCTCTTCAATAGCAACAAAGTTTCCATAAAGTAGGTGCGGCCAGGGTGAAGTTCTAGTCGAATTTACACGCATTCCGCGGGCCACATTATTCTGCGCGACAATCCCGTAAAGTTCTTATGAAAACAGTCTTGAAGACTAGTGTAAGTATTCCTTCAAACGGAGCATATTTCGAATTTGATCGCCTAGCTGTGTGAAATATTTGTCGCGCCTTCCAGAGTATCCTTGTTTTTTATACCACATGCCATGTGTGGTACGAACTAGAAGCCAAAAGACCTTGAGATAGATGTTCATTACGTTATAACAAGCGATTCAGTATCACTTTCTGAATCGATCTATGCCTGCCGGTCAGTCCCTTTGTCTGTCGCGTCTTCAACCTACACGTCGCAATTTTTGAGATATATTGATGAAATTCTGCACATCGACCAAGAAAGAATGCTATTGAAAAAGTTTAAGATTGAACCACATTTTCGACCGATTCCCATATCAAGCGGTATTTCAAGAAGTCTTTATATGAATAATTGTTTAAATCGATGGGGTTTATCAACAGCAAAGATTAATTTAATACACCATAGAAAAGTTTATTAAAATTTCTTAAAATAATTTTCTTTTTGTTCTTGTTAGGTCTTGGGCTCGCAAATAATCGCTTTCGCTAATAATGAAAAAGAAGACAACGTTTTCAAAGCTATTGCATTGAAAGGAAGCAGTGCGAAAGTAACGCACAAGTTGAACTTCATTTTTATTGCGAAAATGAAAGAATCTCCTACAATTTACAAACCATACGTTTTCCATTCACGTTTACTGGAGGATAAAGGAGATTAAAGACAAAGACCACAACAAAGACCACAACAAACCACAGTAAGGATATAAGGAAATCGTTTGCTGAATTTAAAGACAGATCTGGTAATTGTATGCCAAGCAAATATTTGCTACAGATCGTAAATTATTAGTAGAAATATTTTACGACTTTTTAAAGTGTTGTTGGAATGTTTCGTCACTAAAGATTCATCCCATGATTGCAGTTGCTTATATCTTCCGATTATAGCTGCCTTTCCGTCTTATTTATTTTCCTTTACTTCTTTCTGACCATCACGGTATACGCGTATACGAGACGTATAGGAAGAGGATATTCTCATATACTCATCCAAACTTTATGTATTGCACTTGTAAGTTCCTCCGTATTCTTGCTTTTTATTGATCATATCAAAAATTGTTCGTATTTCCCATGCTGTGCCCGCATGACTATGAAAATGATTTATTTTAACATGAAATACAAAATAATTTCACTAATAGAGCAGAAGGAGAATTAAAATATTACCAAGTAAGAAAATTGTACTCGGCTCCGAACGAATCTTTTGTACCCATCACTGTTTGATACGTGATAACAATATTTAGATTTTATGTAGTTACCGAAGCCTCTTTCTGGATGCTACCAGCGTATTGAGAAAAGTATGAAATTTCATTTTTTATTCTTGTACATGTGCCGCAAGACATGTTCACAGAATGAACAATTTCGTTTGGGAAGTAATCTTAAGCTAAGGCCGTGTCCTTCATCCAATTTGCCTCAGTTTCAATAGCAACCCGCATGTAAGAACTTCAAGTTCTTGTGCCAGATATGATACCATTTGAGGCATTTTTTCGACCAGGAACACGTTCATCACAGGCTTTACTTAACCAGACAAACGGAAAGCGCTAAAGTCGGTTTAGAATTTAATGCTGATCGAGAATATGTATACTCTAAGGGGTGTGGAGAGCTTGCAAACACTTTGACAAAATGAATATACCGCTCACCCTTCGGTAATGGGTATGAAAATGACTTGAAAATCTGTTTCCAAGTCGAAATTATCGTAAGCTAATTTATGATAAATTTTCTAAATTTTTATGATTATAAAGATGATATACAAAATATCGATGTATATGTGTATGCTGCCACATATTTGTTTCTACTTATCACTGTTATTAATCATTAAAGGAGAGACCTTGACACTTGGAAATTTAAATGAAACAAAGAAAGCATCGCATTTAATATGTATTTCGTTCGGTTTGTTCTCGGGCAAGGAAATTCATAAAAATGTTTTTTATAAGAAAGTATTTTGTCACTTGTATACAAGTTTTTTGTTGTTTTGTCTCTTTGGATGTTCGCCAGAATGTCCGATTATTTTTCGTTTCAATAGCAAGTGTTGACATTGCACGAAATTTAATTAGTAAACTACGCACACGTCTCGAATGTATATGTAGTTCCTGTTTAGATAAATTGGCCAATGTTCCATTTGGGAAACGACAAATATTTTTCAGAAATTTATGCGAAATTTTAAGATTCTTTAAAAACAGATGATAGATCATAAAACAAACAAAAAAAAAAAAAAAAAAAAAAAACAAAAGATTAAAAAATAAAAGATTTATGACTAAGTTATGAGTAAGTTTTCATCCAAATAGTTTAGATTGACTTAACATGACTTAATTTTAGCTGCTTTTACACTATAGAAGTCATTTTTAAATGCAGTCTCACTTGCTTTGGACATTCGGACCTTCCCTTGAGTACTGTTGCCATTAATATCGATGTTGTTGCTGACGTCATATAAATTTATGCAAATTAAATTTTGTTATTATTGCTGTAAGTTTCCTTTGGCTTCTTTTCCTTTTTTTGCATATTTTCCATAACAAACAGTTAAGGAAGATTTGCTACGTGTAATGCAATCTCTCTAAGCGAATAGAAGCTTTTAATTGCATAAATACCGCAAATGACTAGAGTTTCGTACAATGCAGACGCACAAACCGGAGAAACCGTTGCGAAAATTTCTAAACGAGATAGTTTTACTTTAAGAATGCAGACTAGAATTTAATACAAAGATGCGTCTTTAGTTTAGTTTAATTGATCTTAACTTTTGCATCAGCGTATGCTTATAAATGTGTTCGATACGTGTACGTGTTATTTTGGACAGATTGAAAATATCGAGGTTGTTCGGGGATCGGTTCAATTAGCTTTGTACAATCACTTTGTAATGCGGAGATTCATCTTTACTTATATTAATCGATTCATCGTTTTTCCGTTAGCTACGTACAAGTGTCAGTTTAGACATATTAAAATTACTGAGCCTTTGACAAGACTGACGATCGTTCACTTCATATTTTTTGCAAGCCTCCTTAAATACGGACACACTTGCTCTGCTCAAAGCAGAATAGAATTTCATGCAAGAATTCATCTTTAGTTATATTAATCGATTGAATCCTTTTCATTGTCGTCTGTTCATAAGTCTGCTTGGTACATACATGTGTTACTTTAGACAGGTTGAAAATATTGGGCCTTTGGCCGATTGACGTTTCATTTTAATTCCATTTTTAATTCCATATTCAATTTGCACTTACAGTGAGTGACACTTGGCTTAATCCTGAGCTACATCATCGAGGGCTTTCTTTAATCAGCAGAAGAAAGCGAATTCCATTGAGGTTCACTTTGAAAAAGTTTTGCTTCTCACTGATTCAGCTTCTATTTAAACCTTTAATCGCATTCTGGTATCTGGGCTTTTGGTTTGTGAATTTCAACTAGACATACACAAACAGACCGATACACGGAAATCATAATTGATTTTACATGACAAGCGTAATAATAAAATGAATATACCGGTTGTGTTCTTTGTAGAGATGGTTTGCTAAACGCGAAACACATGCAACACAAAGAAATTCAAATTAATTTAATATTAAAGAAATGCTCTCTTAATCCATGGAATTAAATCCAATATGTCGGTCCGTCGCAGACAGTTTAAAAAGTAATTATTGTATCAATGTAAAAATAAACATATGAGCTTATGAAATATTGGTCATTATCCTACAATCATCAAAGAAGTCTTCGCATTGCATGTGTGACGATGTTGTCTGTATCCTCCTGACAATAGAAAGACGCCAGAGATGTTGCTATTAAAGTAATGGCAATAATAGCAATTATCCAGAAACAGCAGCAACAGTGAACAGTGAACGACCGCGAACGGTTTATTAATAGATTTACAAATGTAAAGCCAAACGCATCTATAGGTATATACGTACAGCCATATACGCATAAATAGCACATAATAGCACTCCATCATGACGATGAAGAAAAGAATTTATGCAAGAATGTATTCAAAAACCTCAAGAGATTTACTTTTGTTTTTAATATGTTTGTGTAATAGGAGCACAAATGTGTTTATAACAAACACCATCCTCGCGGCACGAAAATTAAATATTTGGATACAAAAATATCTTAAATATTATTTTAGTTATTAATTCATAGCTGTCTTAGGAGACGCAATGGCGAAAAACAAGCAAGTTATGGTTCGCCTGCATCAGATAGTAAAAATGGTGGCTTAAATGATTAGATTATTAAAGTTGTCCAGAAATATGCTTTACAATGTCATTATATTAGTGAGGCTAAAAGCTTCTGGCAATTCCAAGAAATATTATTGACTCGATTGCCAAACCATTGTCTTAAGGAGCGATAACGTATGGCAGAATGTTTACGAACCATGAAAAGCTTAGAATGGCGCGGAGCGATTTTTGATGAGATACCGTAGCGCTCACGCTTATCAGAATGATAGCAAATAGGTTAAGAGTCGAGTCGCGGTTAACTCATACCGTAGAATTAATTCAAGTCCGCAAATGCGTTCGAACAGAACCATTTTATGAGCAACATGATAAGCCCGGCGCCAGATTAAATTCGATTGTAATTTGACAGCAACTTTACGATGGAAAGATTTTTCATTCGACGGTAAGAAGAATGCATACTTTTTTGACAGCCGTGAGTTCTCTGCGTAAAGTCGGTGGTTGCGAGAGACTCCATAGAATATATATATATATTTGACCGGACTCATGAATTCTGAATCCATGTAAGCATATTTGTCCGTCCATACGTCCGTCTTTTTATCCGTTTGCGTATTTGTCCTTCCTAAGCATCATCCTGGGTGCAAAAATGGAAATATCAGTTTCGAATGCGGCAACAAATAAACATATTCGGTGCGTCTAACCTTTAACCTTGTTAAAGAAGAGCTGATGGTCTCAGTTGCTAGTGCTCAGCCTAGAATATGTTGCTTGTGGGTCCACGTGAACTTTGATCAAAATAATAATACTCATGTCAACAATAAAAACAATGCTTTCAATTTGTTTTTCGATGTAATGATGAATGTAAGCAACTGTGTGTAGTCTCTTTGTGTGCTATTCAGGAACGCATGCCTGTATATAAATCTATATATGCATATATAAAAATACATATATATGCTAGAGAGAACGTAGTGGAGCACTACGAACTTCAAGTAACTTACGCGTGTCCGTTTATTTCTGGCGTGTGACTACCTAAGGCCAAATCGATTGATGGAAATTGTTTCCACTTCTTTGTCTAAGCTAAAAATAAATGATATAAATCTTAGCCATCTTGTGAGAGGAGCAAGTGAAGACACAACGCTTATCCTCTAATGTTTATATGCGCAAAAAGAGCTGGAGGTGTTCACTAGCGAGGGTCGTAAACGTTATAAGCAGTGAGCTTCTAAAGGGAATGAGCCTGTCTTTAGAGAAGAAATATAAAATTAAAAATATAATTTGGGTTTTGGTGAACTTCTGGTGGCTTCTTATTGTCCAACAATCTTTTGTCTTTTTTTCGGGGATGCCCCCTATATGTGTAACAGGATGACAATTAGAAAGAGGTAGAGAGAGGTGGAGCCAGCCTACTTGGTATGTGCTGCAAATGGTGCCTTTACCGCACTGAGGCTTGAACCCGCGAATCTTACCTATGCGGCCACTCCTGTTCAAGCAATTAAAAATATTCTTAACTACAAGCAAGCACATAACCTTGAATAAGTGCTCTTTATATTCGCATTCTATTCATTGCTGCCTAAGAATAAAGTAGAACATAACATGCATACACACACACACATACAGATACGCCATCAATTATACGTCATTCAGCGAAGATCTCTACTTAAAGTGTACAGTGCAGAGTCTACGAATGCAACACCTGAACCAACAGAATTTGTTACTAATGCGAGTTGCGTTTATGTGAAGAAGTTCATAACCCTGATGTTTATTTTTAAACATGAAATTTAAAAGTTTATTTATAGGTAAATACATACATACGCACACAAGTATGGAATGAAAATTGCTAGGGCTTGTACTTAATAGTTAGCAAAAGTACTGTGATTGTCGTTGTTGTTGTTCGCCTCTTATTAATAGGCCTCTTTTCCTTCATTTCGTTTGCAAACTCGACAGGAGATTGCGAAACAGAGAAAACTAGGTTACAAACTTTTTATGCGTGTCATGTGAATGACACGGTCTACTGTGCACTTTTAAGTGAAGTGCATACCAATTCCAATCATGTTTTACTTGTTTTATATAATTTCATGAGCATTCGTTTTTTTTTTTTTTCTTTATTTATTCATTTATTTGTTTTAACCAGTGGTATATTCTTTCGCTTACTCTATAATTAGATTTTTATTTTAATTTTTTCCGTTTTTTTTTTTTTGCTTAAGTTTTGCCTTAAAAACAATGTTTTGTAACAAAGGTTCTCGCTGACGTCTTTCGCTTGTGTGTTCATTGTTGCCTGCAATTGTCCTTTTTACGTTTTACGTTGTTCTATGGTTATATGAATTGAATGCGGTTAACTAAGTAATTTGCTTGAGTTAGGTCATGGTTCGCCATCGTTTAAGGTCACTGAACTAGGATTTTTTCCCTTTCTTTCGGTTGCGCTTGTGTTAATTTGTTTTGCGTCTGACATGCAATGCTGCTGTTGTTTACGGCAACAACGCCACAGCAACAGCAACAGCAACAGCAACAGCAACTTTTGCACATTGAAAACAATTAAAAAAAGTTTCTATTTTTAAAATTTGAACATAATAACGAAATTTTGCTTTTTTAGTTTAGGTCAAGTTTTTGCTTACACGTTTCGTCGTAAACGTCGAAATACAATCGCGTTTATCTGAGCGAGAAAATCTAGGAAAAACCTGTTAAAACTGGAATATCTTTTAGATAGTTTTCCTTAAAAATGCATTCCTATAAAAAGTTCTTATCTCTTCGCAAATAAACCCTTTGTTTTTAAGTTTTTATATTTTTATTCTTTCTCATGATATGCGGCGACAAGATCTTTTTTGATTTATATCAATCGTATAAGTGTACAGCTGCTTGCACAGCAACGCTACACTGTGTGCGTCAATTTAAAGTTTCCTTCACTTTTATTATCCGTAACATTTCCAATAAAATTTTCTTATAAATCAATCTGACGCATTGAGGACTATTGCGTAAAAATAAATCGCTTATCTACCCTACGCTTTCAGCTCAATCCCTCAATTTATCATTGCTTAAGGCAAGGAGTTTAAGGAGTTTAGGGTAGGAGTTTAGCTTCAGCGATTTCTTGATTCCGGTCAAATTTGATGGATGTCCGTCCAAGTGGATATAAATTGCCTTCAAATTGAAAGAAAAGCAATTATTTGCAAGTCTTTACCCCTATACAACTGACAACAGTTGATAGACACGTTTCCATACGCCAGCTACAATATTCCCTCTAAACAATTCGTTCTTTTGTCTTTACAAAAGTTAAGATGAACGGATGCAACGTTGGCTGAGTTACTTAAGATTCGTTTCTCAAAATATCGAAGAAAAATTTGAAAATGCTCCTACGTATAAGAAAAAAAGCCGACCACCAAGCCCACCTGTAATTATGTTTTAGTAAAAATATTCAAGGTCCGCCTACCTCAACTCGAGGACTGTTTTCTTTTACTTTTATTCATTGATTTTGTTTACCTTTCTTTTAACATCAATTAGCTTCATTCATTAGAAAATGTTTAATCAGAATGCTATAAACGACTGGAAGTGCAAGTAGGCGTTTCTTAATAGTTTAATGAGAAATAAACATTAACAAAGTTCCTTGTTATCCCGTTCATCAGAAACGAGACCTGAATTGAGTTATTTCGCTTACGCTTCTTTAGTCCCTTGTGCTTACACATTAGCTAATTACATTAAGAGGTTTATTATAGCACAAAAGTTTTAAAATAACTTTTGAATATATTGAAAATATTTATTTACATCGTTTAACACTACAACTTCCGATGTTTTGTGCGTACCTTCCTTTCTCACGAAATGCACCTGATTTCCCAAAACGAAACTTATTGGTATTAGGGTGAGGAATATTGTTAAGAAATTCGCCTTTCTCGAATACAATCCGTGTCGCTGGATCGTGGATATTCTTTTTAAGGGGAACACACTTGCACGTTTTCACTACAAGGATCTTTTATTGACGATCAATTTGTTTAAGGATAGAACTATTTACACTTTGCCTTTAGCAGTACTCTCGACTTCTCAACTCTAATATACTGTTTCGATCCATATGTTCTTGTCCGACTAACACTGTCTTCGGCAAATATTCTATTTATATACATTTTTACAAGCATATTACCATTACCTCTGTTCATGGCTTCATTTTTAATTCGTTAACCTGCTTATCCGCTAATATCTTTCTTCGGTCGGCAGCTGCATGACCCGCCGCGAATATGATCCCGATTTAGAGAATTTATTTTGTGGGAAAATTAATTAGCCGGAATGAACTGGATCTGGGATTTCCGTAACAATATGCTAACTTGCGTTGGAGTAACTTGGAAATCATATGGAATTAATATTTGAGCGTTAAGAGTGACCGGATTTTTGGATCGAACATTTAAGTAGTTCCTGTTGTTTCTGCTGCCTTTTCAGGGTTGTCTCAGCTTCTTCTTTATTGTGGCAATACGGGCAGATCAGAGCCATTATACATTTTTGCTTTCTTGCTTAATTTTTGTGTGTTTGGCGATTCCTCAATAATTGTGGGTCGAATTGGCTCATTTTGCTAAAAATAGATATACATCAGGGGCGTATCGAAAACAAGATCCGACAAACGAAAATTAATTACAGACCCCTAAAGGTACTTTTGCGTATAATAACAGTCACCAAAAAATTTGGCAACTTAAACAAGCCTTATAACCTTTCTTTTTAAAGCCCGAATTTTGGAAAAATTCAAATTAAACCATTCGGTGCTTTTAGTGTTAAGAGTAGAAAGAACCTAGTGGCACTTTGGACATTTGGGACCTACCGCAGTTTTCCTTCAGTTGTTGGTGCACATAAGAAAATAACGCCTTTAACTGCATTTGTGTGCAATTGTTTACTTCAACTAAGTAAACAAAATAGGTATAGAGAATCTAAAATAAATAAACATAAAGTATTTTTAAAATCATTTTATTAAAACTGTACATTTATAAATCGCTATTTACTTAGTGCAGATTTGTAAAGTCGAAGAAGATAGAAAATAATTGCACTATTGTTTATTAAAGTATCTATTCAAAGAGTGCTGTTATGTTCGACCTTTGATATCGCAGCGAGGCAACTAGAATTGTTTATTTCAATTTATCATCTCAGGCGAAATGCATGGAAAAGAATAGCTTTATGCGAGGCGGAAAAAGGCCATGGGCGCAATAACTTTTAGACCATAATGCATTTAACCGAAACTTGCATTTTCTTAAGCAAAATCTTTTTTATATTTTTTTTAAGTTTACCGAATATCGGGCCGCCATTTTTCGGTACAGAATCTGTTCGCATCTGTCGTCACGTATGAGAACGGGATGTATTGGAAGTTACGGTTATCTTTCAGATCTGCGAAGTACTAAAGATCAGCCATAGAATGCCCCGTTATTCCTGCTGGAATCCATCGTTACCCATGAGGGTTGATCCTATTGAAATCATACCTATTACTATTAGATTAACATATCTTAGAATTTGACATTATCTTTTCGACCATATAAGAGTTCACTGTTAGAGTGTACATTAACGCGTGGACTCTTCTATTCCTCCTAAAGTGGTTAAACAAAAACGCAGCTGCCGAACGGTCGAATAATTTTTAAACTGCTTCAATGCGAAGCCCCCGTAACGAGCTAAAAATAAATCCTTAGCTCGGCTACCGCGCATGACTACTTAACATTTTCCTTAAGATTAAAATGGAGAAAGTTCTGTTCATTGGAGGCCTTAGACGACATGTTTTTACTTAAGTCGATTTTGTTTTTATCTCGTTTCTAATATATATAATAGCTCTTGGAATGCAGCTCCAATTCTTACATGTTCACAACTCGTACGGTTAAAATCGAAAGATATCCGTCCATTAAAATTTTGTAAGCAATTTTCTTTTATTCTTAAAATTCATAGTGTAGGGTACAGAAAGGTAGGGAAATTTGTTTTTTTTTTTTTTTTTTTTTTTTAATTTTAAAAAAATTTTTTTTTTTATGTTGAGGTTCAATTTCTTAGCGGAATGTGTTTCTAGTGAGTAACGTATCGATAAAATGTTGTTGGCCAAAAATCGTGACTGAAATCCAAAATTATAGATTTTCGATATTTTTTATGGGCATTTTTGCTAGACTTGTTTATTTTGTTTTTATTTGCTGTGAATTATAATGATATTTAATGTTTTTGTTTAAGGTAAATAAACGCGGTAGGACAGCAGATTAACTTATCATTCGATTAAACGACAAAAAATAAAAAAAATAAAAATAAATAAATGTTAAAAATAAAATCAAAGCAACATTTGTCTTTGTCAAGTCAATTATCAACAAAACTCCATCAGTTTGCTTTGCTTTCAATTGATTGCTACTGTATCTAGAAAATGAACGCGAAAACAACATAATCTGCCTTACCATCGGAGATTATCAGAAATTTTGAAATTATTTTCACAGCCAGTCCTAAGTCGGCTTTTTTCATTCCGGTTTTATTCACAATCAATGCTTCTTCTTCTAAGCACTTCTTAATAAATAGTCTTAGCGATGCTTTCTATCATAATTTGTTTACCATAATTTGCTCTCAAAAAAAAAAAAAAAAAAAAAAAGAAGAATTTATATGAAAAAAAATTTCCGCATTATTTTCCTAAACAAAATATTATAGTAAACAAGTATTGCCGACGAAGACTTGTAACATGTAGTTGTCGACCCTCGTCATGGGACAAGCGCGTTCGTCTTGCTCCCGCTGTTTTATATATGTTTTACGTGTATTCAAAATATGTTTATTAAAATTAATAACAATCAAGTCAAAAAACTCACTACACAATCAGTAGTAATGATATTATTAACTGACAAGAAAAAAAATAAAATAAAATAAAATTAAAGCTCGTATTCGGTTGGAAACGAATCTTTTCATGCCCACAGTTTTTTTTTTTTTTTTCTTTCTGATTTAATAACAAATTCTATTTTTTGTTTATCCCGACTATTTGACCCCCCTACTAGAGGCTTAGCTGACTTAGTTTAGTTGCTCTCCCTGAATAACCACTTGGACGGATAGGGGCAGAACGGTGTAGGTTAGGGTCACAGATACTTCTTTTAGATTGGCTCCCGTTACACAATGCATTTGTTTTCAGGAGCATAAGATATAATATTTTAATCCATGAAACCGCTAGCACGAAATTGTGATCCGAGTCGATCGCCCACATCGCTGTGCTGACTCCTCTTTCCTCCGCCCGCAAAGGACAAATAATATTAAAAATTATAACAATAAACTCGATGATGGAAGTATTTTCTTTTCTGTAAATTTCTTGGAAACGGACCTTCTGCCTTGAGCCTTGAAAGTCCTGGGTTTATATTCCGGCTAAGAAAGCTCGTTACGTATATACCATAAGATATCTGCCGGAGTATCGAAACACTAACATAATTGATAGGAAATCCTTAACGTAAAAAGGTAATGAAGTAATTTAAATGACATAAGTATACACTAACACAGCCTAAGGGAACCTTTGTTTCGGTGCTTTGATCTGACAATCGCTGTTTCACCACAGGAATAAAAAAGAGAATCAAAAATTATTTAATCGTTTTTAATACATGTAGCTTGGTAGGGTCATAGTGTGTGAGCGACGTAAACATTTATTTGACTTAATATGATCCATGTAAAAATAAAAGGCGAGGAAAGGTGTTTAGGAGTCAAGGCGACTCTTGTGTAACCATTCGCTAGGTCTTATGTCTCGCACTAGAGACTTTGTCCTGCACGCAAGATACGGTGGAGAGAGATTTATGCCCTTTTTCCTTGTGTTGCCCGTTGAAATACTTTTGGAGTGCGTGCACGATCATCGTCTGCTATTAATCAAAGAACTACTACCATCTTAAAAATGTTGACTGATTTCTGCACAAACTATTACAATAACTTTTCGGCTTTCGCTCCTGCACCGATCAAGAATGATTTTCTCTAGTTCAGTTCAGTTACGAATGAGATGACGAAGTTAAAGTATTTTCGTTTTTTTTTGCGAATTACGAAATCCAAGTTGATAAAAATTCCACCAGTAGTATATCTTACAGTTTATTTTACACCCAAAAAAAAAAAAAAAAAAAAAAGGAAAAAAGAAAAAAATTTATTAAAAAAGAAAGCTGAAAGTGATTTTGAAATAAAACCGAGTGAAGAAAAAGAAAGGAAAGGACAGCGAAAAGCGAAAAAGAGCGGAGGATTTGCCTGACAAGCGGGCTATTCTAAAACATCTAGAAAGGAAAAGGAGGACGAAGAAAATCGCATTGTATTTCCTAGTAGACGTATTTTGTATAAAATAAATTCCAAGAAAGCCGATCACTGAATACCTTTTAACTGATAAGTTTTCTTGTGCATCTACCCATGCCTGACTTAACAATATGTAAGTAGCTGCGTCGTGTGGATATCGTCTAAATAATCAAGTTTATTGTTTCTGAAATTAAGCAGCGACTCGACTAGTTAATATTTCTATGCATAAATATACTTAAGTTAAAAGACGAACACATATACACATAGATACACCAATATATTCAAGTACTTAAAGTCTAAATGATGCCAAAATAATTGTATGCTTAGAGGCTAACTGGCAGTCAAATGGAAAGCGATTTAAAGCTAAACTTAGCACATATGTGTACATATATATATTTATATATATATATATATATATATATATATATATATACATAAACTGACTAAGCTTAGTGAGTTATCGAGTAATTATCTTGAACTGTTGCGATATACAAATGTAGATAAACCTACACGGGGAGCAACAGTTGATGACGGTGGCAATGTTGACAATGTTGTGCACACATAAGCACATATGAAGGTTTCCACACAATGTTTTCACATTAATTCTAATGCAGATCGAGTTAATCAAATATCGTGACTACTCCTCAGAAAGATTTAACTGAAGGGAAAGCAATTGAGAGCGAAACTCCTCCACATATAACTCAATGGGGTTTTCTTTATTAAAGGGTACTGCAGCTAACTGGTGAGGAGAAACAAATATGTTTTCGTTTTCTTTTTTGCATCTTTATTAATCTATTTAATTAACTTTTATGGTATTTTTCTTCTTTTTGTCTTGTTGTCTCTCTGTAGATTTCCTAATGCAATGACCTATAAATGATGATAACGTGCATATAACACCAGAAAATATAAACAGAGAATGGCAGAGTGCGCGCAGTGCAGTGCAGTCAAATGTAAGCATGGCATAGCTCGTATAGCTCGTGGCTCTCCATTAACTTTAGCTGTTGTAGATTTGCTGATGATATCAATATAGTTACATAGTAAAACGAACATAAGCGATTTGTTGTTTGCAGTCGCTGGTCTGATTCTGTTGAGAATTAAGTCTCATGTAAAATGTGTCTGTTCACTAACAGCTGCGCATAGAAAGAACATCGGTCTGTGAAAATGGTGAGTAATCGGCGAATAAGAACGAAACGCATGGCCCGATACGGAACGCGGTGATGGTAGTGGTGGCGGTGTAGTTAGCGGCGTTAAAGCAAACTGAATTCGAGTCGAATTAAACAGCTCAGTAACACAAATGACGGACTGAGGTTGATTGCAGGCGGCAAGAGCTGCTAAACGGAATCAACCTCAGCACACAAATGTTTTAGTCTCAAATATAGTCAGAGTCAGTTAATAACGTTTGCTCAGTTCGAAAGGCAACTACTACGGCTGTTAAGAAGAAAACCAAGAAGAAAAAAAAAAAAAAAAAGGAAAAGAAAAGAAAACGAAACGAAATATAAACAAAATAAAATAAAAATGTAATCTTGTTATTTTTTGTTTTTTTTTTTTTTTTATTTATTTTAATGAATCAAATAAAAGAAGAAAGCAAAAAGAGAGAAAAATTGGAAAAATATATATAAAAACACAAAAAAAAAAAATAAATAAATAAATAAATAAAAGTCTAATTACACTATTAACCCATGGAACGCCGTCTATACAAATGCCAGAGAACGTTAGTTGCTTTTTGTTTATATTTGTCGTGGTTTGAGTAAATGTTAAAGAACTTCAGGTGAAACGCTGTGCTTGGATTTGTAAATTAAAAAAAAAAAAGAAGAAAAAAAAATTGAGCTGCTAACGAATATCAAGCCAAGTTTCTTACAAGTGAAAACAAAAAATAAAGTTAAAAAAAAAGAAATCACATAAATGTTTGTTCGTTATCCAAATCATAATAATAAAATATTAATAATGAAAATAAATTAGAAAATAATAAATCTTTATATGTTCATGTATATCTGTAAAAGTATATGTGCGCATATGGTTATATACGAATGCCATTCTGAACAACTCAAGTTTGGAATTTAAAAAAAAAAAAATTTTTTTTTGTTTTTTTTTTTTTTGCATTGCATTTTGTATTGTATAGCAAATAAGAAAATATTTCGTTATCTCTTGAAAGCAAACACCGCAAGTATAATTTTAAAAAGCAAAATGTGAACAAAAAACATAACAATATTAACATATAAAAAACAAACCAAAACAAAGAAACACCAGTAACCTCACGTAAAAATAATTTGTAATTAAAAAAAAAAAAAATAAATAATAAATAAATAAAAAAATAATTTATTTATTTATTTGAAATATGAATGAAACCATATGATCGATGGATAATAAAAAAGTTTTTAAGGTAAATAAATGCTTAGAATATTTCGAAATCAATTTTATATAGAGTTAATGAGTTGCTTATTATAATATTAAACGATTTAATTATGTTATGTTGGAAAACTAACAACAAAACAATATTCACCTTGAGGAGAACCTTCACCACCTGCCTATTCGGCTAAAGCAAAGGTTTTTTTATTCGGTACAGCTGGGTTTATAGATGGATTTAGACGTAATAATTAACTCGATTCAGAATAGCACGCTACTGTAAGCACTTTCCTTTTTTTCTCCTTGTTTTGCCAGATAGATGGACGAAACATATGTAAAATAAAATAAGTTTCGCGTTTCCAGTACTTATCAACATGCTTTTCCTTAGGGTAATACCCTGAAAACGGGAGCATTTTCGATCAACCTTGGGATGAGAGGAAAAACTAATATAGTAAAAATCAGGCAACAAGAAGGCAATCTGCCCAAGGTAAAAGGTTTGCATCAAGCGCAGCGCAGATGAAAACGTCCAATTTTCGACCCGGAGCAACAACGTGTTCATAAATTATATTCAAAGTGAAATCTAAGATAGGTAACCAGCTTTGTTATTTTAGATCTGACACCAATTACGGAAAAAGTACATTAGTTCCTCTATCTCTTAATCCCTAGATATAATAAGATAAGATAATTTTATAAAGAATAACAGGGATATAACATCCTATAGTAGCATCCCCCAAACGATTCGTTTTAAAATGACATGACATTCCGGCCATCAGTTTACAAGCTTATAAGTGGTCCAGGGACAGTAAATTCAGATTTTTCCATTGTTTTACAAAAAGAAAAGTAGCGCCACCCTTATGGAGTGATATACTACATAAGTACTATTCCTCGAATAAGTTTTCAAATTTAGTTAATTAAGCACGTTCATCCGTCGTCGCGGAGTAGAATTCTTCGCCTTGCAAACTTTATGTCTAACTTTCGCTATAGAAAGGATACGATTCTCTTGCTCAAGATTAATAATATATTTGCTCGACCAGGATACACGTCACATACTTCTCAGAGGTGCGTAAATGATTTCTTCAAAGCTCACCCACTAGCGTATCCATAAATAATAAAAGAATTTGTGAAGTTTTCTAAAATCGCTTAGCAAAAATTTACTTTAATTGAAACAAGTCTTCTTGCGATACCAGATCACCGACGGGTGGTGATTAGTCAGTCAGAGTAATATTTAAAAATAGATATTAGAGGTATAATATATGTATGTTTGATTAGCTTTATATACTGAATCGTGTTAATCTACTTCTTCTATTCTTATGTCAGTCCGTCTGTCCACCTATTCGTCTCTCTATCTACTGCTTATGTTTTGTACATTCAGTCATCAAAATTAAATTTAAGCTTGCCATCTGAACTTGTAAAGGATGGTCGCAGATCAATTAATAGGCATACGGTTTTGGCTACGAAACGTTCCCCCTCAGTTAGATGTAATTTCATTAGTTGTTTTTCTTGGCCTTCGATTTTTTTTAACACTTAGGTTCCACACTTTTTGGGATAAAAAATAATTACACGACTTTTCACACGTTACAGATTTTCTTCGCACTCACTTTGTCCATTCGACGAATGCGTTGAGATAATTCCGTTTACTGTTTGCTTTCGTTTGGCCATAGGGTGTAATTCTATTTCTACAAATTACTAAGACTTTGTAAGTTACATTTTTATATGAAATGGAGCGGTAGTTGTATAAAAACTATGTTAAATTCTCTTTAAGACATTTCCAATTTTATATGATGTGGTATAGCTATCTGCCTCTAAGCAATAGGTAATCATGTTAACTAAATAAGGACGACTAAGTATGCTGTTAGATAAATCTTGAGTTAGATAAGTTTTTTTCTCTTTACACTGCTATCATCAGAAAGTTATTATAAATCGATATCAGGTTTTTCTTTATACACCCCATGAACAAGTCCATTAAACAATAAATTATCGAAAAGCATTAAATGAATTATTTAGGTACCCAACAAGTACTTGAAAGGTTATGAGATAGCTGTTCGAAAAAAAAAAAAATAAAAATACAATCACAAAATCCATTAAGATTGGATTTGGTATCAGATTATCTATATATATTTATATATATATATATGTATACTAATCGAAGCTAATAAATTTTCTGATTTATTAAGTGTTTCGTCTTTTATTTATGGCACTCAGCTAAAAGATTTGTTGTGTTATCTCAACTGATTGAGTATTAAAGCAAATAAGTGGCAACACTTTTATTTTTTCATAAATGTTTCACTGATAAACACCAATCAGCTATTAAAGCCAACATAATATAGATGGACCTCCAAAATTTATATCATTTTCTTAGTTTGATTTTTTTTTTTTTTTTTTTGTTGAATATAAAGTTGTTGACTCACGCGGCCAGACAGCAATATGTTCGCTTCGTTGTTAATACGTATCCCCGGTCTTTTATATGTTTTTTTACATTGGAGTTTAAGGCCAAGCATAAGCAAGAGCAAACTTGATTATTAATTGAATTGATTTTCTATCGAAATTGATAACAAATTTCGAGCCCTGCCGCCGCTTAATCTTCACATTTTTAGCTGAACGATTTAACATTTCATACTACGAGTCGTAGCAGAATACGAAGCGGTATCTATCTGTCTATCTTTGTGCGTATGGTAAACCAAACTTAGATGAATTATGTGGGAGTTTTCATATCTTCCATCGCTTGTGCCAGATGGGTATTTGAAGTTAGGGGGGTTGTATGCAACGCTAAAAGAAACTTGAAATAGATTTATCTATTATTATACCGATCAATTCCGAAATACTTGCTATGTCGATTTAAGTTTGTCTGTCCGACTGTTCATTTTGCTTTCTTCAACTTACGGGCCGCAATTCTTAAAGCATTTTAATGAATTTCTTTGAGAGATTGACGTGTTTTGTTTCAAAGACGAACGCTATTGAAAATGGATCTGATCGGACCAAAGTCATTTTACGTGAACTGTCGCCAGCTGCAAGCCTTTTACTTAATTTCAGCTTAAATTGAAGAAAATTAAATGCAAAAACTAAAAGCATATATCCATTGCTTATTACATCTTGGATTTTTGTAAACTTTTCTTGCAGTGATTACTTTCTTCAGCGTTCCTCACTTGAAAACCATATGGAAAGTCGATGCTTGCTTTTAAATATCTTCAATTATGGGGAATTCTTTATATTGCCTTGATTTTTAAAAATAACAATAAAATAAAAAATTCTTAAAAATTCCATCGAATACGAACAAACAAAAAAAAAATGATTGTTGATAAAGCGGATATGGTTAGCGAGCATGCTTGGACAAAGTTGCTCAATGAACATGATACGACGGCAACGGGCAAAGGCGCTGTGATTACTAAAATGATGTCACATAACGATAATAGTTTAATTAGAGATTTTAAGCAACAGCACAACAACAACAATAATAGTCATAATAATAACCATAGCCCTGCTAGCGAAGCCAGTCCATTAACAGGCGAACATAATACCGTCCAGCAATTAAATGGTGGCAGCGGCATGGTAGGTGGCCCTAGTAACGGCACGGTTACCATATGCCTGGGCAAAGATGATATAAACGATACTACAAAATTGAATGCCAACATTGGAGATATGAATGAGAAAACTGTACAAATACAACGCAAAGAGTCCTTGCTTGGAACATTCCATAAACATTTACGAAGATCGATAAAGGCCGTCAGTGAATCACCGGGACCGATAACGAGGTAAGTGTTCGCCCAAAAAAAAAAAAAAAAAAAAAAACAATTGATTAATTTGTCAAGAAATCTGACTCAGTCAAGATTTAAATGAAAAATTGCGGCCTTTTATGAAGAATGTTCTCTCTCTCTCTCTCTCTCTACCACACTTTTCCATTAATTATTTACTTTAATTCATAATTTTGATTTTCTGCTTTAATGTTTTTTTTTTGTTTTTATTTTTGGCGCTGCAGAAATTTCGATTTTTCACATTATCATCATTATTCATTTTTTTTAATGGTATGGTGTGTGGAAGAATATATAAACAGAAAATTGATTTTTAATAATGCATGAAAAATTTTATGTTTATTGCGTCAAAGGCGATCTTTTTTTTTTTTTTTATTTTTTTTTTTCATAATTCAAAACGATTCATTTTGTGTTCGAGTTAATTGAAAAGTAAAAGTATCTTTATAATGGAATTAAGTAAAAATAAAGTTTTTGTTAAAGCAAATAATTTTATTTTTGCAAAAATAAGAAGTTTTCTCTCGAACCGTTTAAATTGAAATAAATTTCTGAACATGTGTGATAGAGAGGGTTCTCACATTCTTGCCATTCCATTAAGTAAACTTATGCATATTCATGTAGATATTAATGACAACATACGATATCTCTCTGTTATTGTAAGACAAACAATGGCAAAAATATTTACATATGTTTCTGTTGCTCGTTAAACTGTTCATACAAACACAAACAAGCAATAATTTTATTAAAAAAAAAAAAATGTTAAAAAACTTCTATATATGCCTCAGAGCGAATCTTGGACACCCTCTAGCTTGAATTTTTTTTTCGCAATAATCGGAGGTAGCCAATTTTTTACCTTGAACTTTTCCACGGTCCCCTTGAATATTTATACAAATATTTAGCTTACAAGTTTTGTTTCTCTTTTAGTACTAACTTGTGGCGAGTTTACGAGCCGATTTGACTGCAGGAGAAGAGAGAACTAAAATTTAGGATACGCGAATGTAAGATTTTAACTCTGTCTACCTCTTCGCATATTTTGCCACTTTGAAACCTCCAACAGCATCTGGCGTATGCAAGGCACTCGGCTTTAAACGGATTATAATTTTATGTTAATCAACGATAGACTATTTACCTCTACGGGGCTTCTTCTGCGTATTTGCAAATGTTGCAAGAAGAATGACAAAACTATCGCCTCCTCATCCTTTAATGATGGCATTCAGAAAGAAAAAAAAAATGAAAATGTCAAATAAATTGTTAAAATTGTTATAAAATTGAAACTGTGTGAATCACATAAGTACATACGTGTACAGCGCGCAGGCGAGAAACGGGAATAATTTATATAAATTGTGTTCTATTAAAATTAATTAAATAACAATGAAAATATGTTTATTAAATTTTCAATTTGATTACATTTAATAACGTAAAGAGTTCAAATGAATCTGTGCGAATAAAATAAAAATATGGAAAATATTTATTTTTAAATGTCATAAAGCATAGTAAACATCATTGTAAATCCTAATGAGTAAATGAGTATTTTGCTAAGCATTTCTTATAAAATTAATATTTTCTTTCGCTTGAATCCATTAGAATCGCTAAGCAAATAAAAGCAAAGAAGAAAATAAGTATACGAAATATCTCTTGAACTTGTAATTTGTTAAATTTGTTGTGGTTGGCCGTTAGCCAGGAATGAAATTTAATGAAATTAGCTTAGTTTTTTATACGAATTGAAAATCTTGGGCGAATAGCTTAATAAACCATTTAATTTGAAAGATTTACATACTAACGAGTACGATCCTATTTAAAATCTAACGGAGAATGCGATTTACTTAGGCGAACAGCTCTTCTCATTAAGAATTGCAGCTGCTTGTAGGCAAAGTGAATAAGTGAAAGTGAATTTTTGCGCAAATTCTGTTAAAGTATTTCAAAAATAAAAATGCAATTATCATCTTTGCGATAATTTTACGATACTGAACCTTATGTTCAAAGTAAGCAGAAAATATTTTGAAAAGTTTCCAAATCTTCTAGGGAGACTTCATCCTTATGCTTCGATATGAAATTAATTTTCAATTTCGTGTTCTTTTAGTGTTTTGCAACAATTCTCAAGGGCTTCCAAAACGCCGATCTGGATTGAGAAGTAATTTTTTAAAACTATTCTTACGGTGAAAAGATTTCAAGGTTCACTTTACTGCAAATTTAATTAGCTTACCCCACTTCAAAGTGGTGTTTCTAGTTTCCTTCTGCTACCATAATATCCCATCTTTCAAATCATACAAATTTAGTTAATTAATTAATCAAATTGCAAAAAAAGAAACACGTTTTTTGTACGAATTTGAATCGAAAGCCATGGCTAAAATTTAAATTGTCCTCAATATCGTTTACTCCGTAGCTTAAGTTATTTTGATGCCTTCGCTTTAAGCGCTTACATGATAGGACGAACATGTTTTTATTTTTCTATTAAGATCTGGACCTATGGACCATTTAGGCCTATAAGTTTTGCGGGACAACTACAGCTATAAAAGGAGAGAATTCTTGAAAATCCATTGATCGATTCAGAGTGGGCGTGGTGTGCTTATATGCACGCCCGCCAGGCAGAAGAGACTGACACAAGTTAGGGAAAATACATTTTTTTCCATATTTTCTCCTATAACTGTGTTGTAAAGTGCGGCGCCTACATTCATTAAGCGATGGATCCGAAATATTTCATTTTTAAGCTTTCGTCCCTAATGACAGTAGTAGTAGTTTGTAATAAATATGTTTTGTTAGATTTCGTAGGGTAATCGTTTATACATTCTATCAGAATAATGTTCATCAAGCTTGATTTTGTATGAATTAATTACTGGTCGTGGCGCTTCAGCTTGAAATTTTAAAAAACGCAAACACTCATCAGCCATACTCAGAATTGATGAAATTAGACCAGATCAGATGGGCTACCGCGCAATCAAGTCGCTAAGAAGCGCGAACATATAGCCGCGGTTTCAGTCTTCAGGGCGGTAGACCTTACTTCAATTATGATTTCCGTGTGGCCGTAGCTACTGTGACGGCTCGATCGGTGATCACTACTTGTCGGGCATTGACTTCCTAGGTTGCAACCACTTTATATCTCGCTCTTCCCACTTCTTTCCGTCTTATACAGATAGGGGTCACGCCCAGAGTTCTTGGTCATATTAGAACAAAAAAAGAATAAAGAAAACCATCTACACGGTTTTCCATGTGATCTAACTGATAATGCAAAGAAAAGAAAAACGGTCTGATCACTTTTGAGAACGCCCACATACGCACTTATCGTACTCGCATGAGTGAAACATATTAACAAAATCGAATCTGGTTGTAATTTTCTTCAATCGCTCATAAATTACAGCATTTAACGATCTGCCATTTGATAAGAGCTACGACTGGAAAGTAGAAAAAGTGTTTTCAAAATTTTTTATTTATTCAAGTGCCTTTACATTACTTGGAAGGAGAGAGTAGGATTCATTTCTATATTTTATTTTTTTTTAGTTTTATAATTAGAAATATTTACTAAAGCATTTCTCATACATATACATATATATTTATATATACGCTCTTACAGATTATCGTTACGTTACTATTTATTGTAAGCATCTTGTTTATAAAGAATTCTATCGAAATGTTTTGACTTTTTCGTTACGTTTTTCTCTTTATTTTTTTTATTTTGACATGCGTGCGTTGATATTCTGATGAAAATGAGTTATTGTTATTTTTATCGCGAAAATAAATCAAAAATCTTAAATGTCCGCCGACATTATCCCACATACCTAACTAAATAACTGCAACAAATATTTGTTTTTTTTTTTTACCTATTTTTAGTTTTCCAAAAACACAGGAAAATTCTTGTTTACATTAAATGAGAAAAAAAAGAAGATTTTTGTCCATAGTGCAAATGCAAATCAACAGGAAGAATGAAGGGCAAATATCTGATAGATATTTTTGTGCTGTGTTTACTTTTGATGAGGTGTTAGATTAGCTCTGTAAACTTATTTATATATTGAGGTCGAAAAGCAAATGGTTTCTCTTTTAGCTAATTGCCTGAATCTAACATGAACTGCGTTAATACGCTGCGTTTTATAGTAAATAAAACAATAATAATATATGCGGCTAATCAAGTCCAATGCTTGCTATTCGCTTAACTATGTTCTTAACATTCGATTGTAAACTTTGAGGCGAGAAAAGCTTATTCATCTTAAAGTAAACGAGTAAAAATATTGCATTAAGTACCCTAACCGATTGCGCTATTTATGCGTTATTTATATAAGAACTTTTCAAAATAAGGCTTCATATGCTCGAAAGTATGGTCTAATCTGAGCTATTTTCAATATTCTTCTTCCTCGCACCATGTGCCAAATTTCATCAAATATCACAACCTGTACGCTTAACACAAGCATACATGGGCAGACAAGGATAAGACATAAGACAGACAAGCTTAGATCGATTCAGAAAGTTATTGTGATATTAAAGGGTGGGTCTATCTCAAGCCCTTCCTTTCGAAGTTCGGAAGTAACACATTACTCAATAAGTTCGTAGGATATTATATTGATGGATCCATATGATCTGAACGCTGAAAATGTGAATTTCGTGGTCGGAATGTCATGAAATTTTGACAAATCTTTATCCGTACGACATCCTACGAACTTATTGAGGGACGTATTATATATCCTTAATGTACATACGCATACTTTAGTATATTCGTCAATACAGTCAAGACAAGTTCTCTACAATGCTACGTTATCTATTAAGCGGCCTATTTACAAAGCATCTTTCATAGAAGACTATTCCAAGAGCTGAAATTGTTTGAAAATTTTCTTAAAATATTATAGGATTTTCACGTAAACAGAAAAAGAAGGAGTGGACAGAGAATATTTGACGGTGATGAGCAACAATAAAATGTCGCAATGTCTAATTTCTATAATGAAGTTTTATTTGTCGTAATCGTAAGTTGATGCGTTTAGAAAGAGATTCTGATATAAGTCTGAATAGATGCGACTTATGTGCAATTCAGTTATTTTCAAGATTCTATGTAATGAGCGACGGATTCGATTAATTTATATTAATTGTGAGTTTTTTACGTCCACATGCATATAACAAGGTATAAATTAGTCCGAGGCCGGTTCATGGTTCTCGATATCGAACAAACTCTATCGAGTAAGCTCGGTAGCTGCGAATTATGGACCCAATATAAGGAGTGGAGAGTTTATGGTTGCCGATAAACTATGCATTTTTTTTGCTATCAAATAAAAAATCTTTCGATCTAATTTGTTAGATATCGAGAACGATGACGTGCTTTGTCTTATTTCTATATTTCTCGTAATGTGTTTCTGTTCGAACGCTTTTCTGGATTTGAGTTAATTTTGAGTTTTATTTAACATTATTTTAATATGATGCGTTACGAATCAATCGCGACTCGACTGTATTGCCTTTTTAATTCTAGACAATTAGGCGAAAAAGATTTTGTGAAATCTACACATGATGATCATTGAAAAGTAATTCCGTTTTCTATACGTATTCCGTAGCTATAAGAAAACTTTTCATGCAATGCAAAATCTGGGTTATGCTTTACATTAAAAACTGTTTGAATGTTGCGGTCACGTATGCACATGTGTGCTTGAATTACATCAATGTTTATCGTCCATGCCAAAAAGGAGAGAAAAGGGTAGTGCATATTAGCTTTGGAGCACTTCGTAGTCTTTTGCAAAAAACATGCAAACATCATATATTGAAATGAAGTGAAAATTCAAGTAGACGGCCCGTCATGCTATTAATATGATAGACAACATAGTTACATATAAGCCAATTTGGTAAATAAGAGCGTCTAATTATATTACTTTTTTTTAGCATTAGAACTGCCAATGCCTGTATTTACCTATTTCTACTGAGACGCATCAATTTGATCCATAAGTTTTGTGAAACTAGGCAAGAAGCTGAAACTTGTCAAAAATAAGTGCTTGTCTATAAACAACTCAAAGTTAAAAAACGGGCTTAATCTGTTTACTTGATTCGTAACTGGGTGCAGAGTGTACTGAGTTGCTTTAGAGTGAACTGCTATTGGAATTTTATCGTTCATTGAAAGCCTGTTAGTAAAGCTATCCAAACCGAGAAGGATGTGATTCTATCGAAGATTTCGGAACGAGATAAGAAGTTTTAGACGAAGACATGGAAAAATTGTTTGCGAAAGAACGCATTGCTGGAAGAGGTCAGAGCCATGCCATATAGCGCATATCAAAAGCGCTTCGATGATTGGATGAAATGCTGGCACAAGTGCATTGTATCTAAGGAGGATTACTTTGAAAAGGACAAAATAAATATTGGCGAACAAATAACTATATTTCGAGAAAAATGATGGGCCACCATTTGTGTTGAACATCGTGATGGCCAGAAAGAAATGGGGAGTAAGGGATAGTGTATGGCCGGTAGCCTGAGAGGTATACGCCATACTGGCAACCGTTACCCCTTCATCAAATAATAGAATTGGCATATTCCTTTATTTAGATGGGGGGGAGGAGGGTTTAGGGGGCGTGCACCCAACTAATATGAACGCAACCTTTTCAAACTACGTTTAAAGTTATTCATGGTGTGAATCCTTTTCGTGTATTGCGTAACGAAAATTACTGCTATTGCCGTTAAATGAAACCTGTTGCTTGTCTATGTTTTATTGATTCACTTCTGTTACTCAATTCATTTGTTTTGAATAACATGATACGATGGATATGTTTTAACAGATGCGTCGTGAATATGTTTTTGTTGAGTCGTTAACGTTTGCAGCACATGATCCCCTGTTATTTTATTTAAAAATCTACCTCTTTACTGATGTATACGGTGTAACGTGTGGGAAATGGATGGGTGCAATATCTGCTTACATACGTACGTACATAAGTGTATCGATCAGCGCTTTTATGTGGTTTATTTTTTGCTTTTTGCATTAATTGTTTATTAGATTGTTTTACTTTACTCTAAACAGATATCATATGATTTCGTTACGCTTCGCTTTCGCATATTTTCCTTAATCGTTTGGCTATTTTTCTTCTTTATAGTTATGCATGCAGAAAAGGCAAAGACAACAAAATTATTTTAATTTCCTTTTAATTCTCATTCTTTTTTTTATAGAATAAAAGCATAAAAATTACAAACCTGTTGCATACATTTTTTCAGTGTTGTTGAAAGCGTCTCGGGCTAAAGCAATTTATTGAGAATTATCTTTTGATAATATATTGTTTATTACGCAAATTATTTTTGTTTTTAATTCTTAGAGATTTTTTTATTCGTGTAATTTTATTTAAGTTTAATTTATTGTAAAATTTATCTCTTTCGTGGCGTTGTGTTATAAGCATAAGAATGCTTTACGTGATTTCGTTTATTACAAAAATTTCATTTGTTTTTTGTTTTTGTTTTCCCCGATAATGTCATATTATGACTTTTGTTTGCATTGATTACAATTAAATACCGAAGAAGGAGAATAGGAAAAAAAATATAATATATATGTCAGTTATTAAAGCATTATAAATTCGGTAAGAGCGCGTTATAATCTCTGTAATTTTTCACAATACGTTAAACTACACAAGGTTAAGCTTCAACACCAGTAAAAAAGTGGCGGTAGCAATCTCTCAATTACGGTTTTACGATCAATGGCAAGCGATTGTCTTTTTCGTTTTCATTCCTGAGAAGAAAATCATTAAAGAATTTTACACATTCCATGAAGTGAAGAAATTTCGTTTAAAGAACAATAGAAAAAAACCAATAAATTTATTAACTGTTACAATAAAATAAAAAAACAAATAAACATAAATTTGCAATGAAACGCCTATTGACCTGGGAGCGAGATCTAATGGATGCCATGTATGAGTAAGTGTGAAATAATGTACAAAGGCACGTACATATCATATCACGTAATAGATGATATTGATGCATGACTTTCACATTATATTAATTAGTTTTCTAAACATACGAGGGTTGTTCGAAATGCGTGTACCAAAAATGTTTAAGTTTAACAAAAAAAAAATCCGAATGAACCACGTTTTGAATATCGGATGGTGTACCTTTAGAACTTGAAATCTGAGCTTAGTTCTCGATTATTCTCAATCCTTTGTTCGCGTGGGATTCTCTTCAGGCTGATAATGCAGGTTTTTACGCGGACATTTTTTCTGCTCCAGTTATATCAAAAAAAAAAAAAAAAAATCCAAGATTTGCTTTAAAGTTTTTTGGGAGGTATACATTCTACCATGTTTCGCTCACAAGGCCAGAACTCTTAAATCTAAATACGGTTAAGTTTGGCAATGTCTAAGAAAATTCCTGAAGAGCAAAAATTTAATTCTAGATCAATCGTCAAGTGCTTTCTTAGAACGGTCTTCATGTCATGCAGGCCCGAAATGAGCGATTTTTAGGCTAACTTGTCTCGTAGTAGTTGCAGTAGGTTGTAGTAGGTTTCAGTAGGTTGTAGTAGGTTGCAGTAGGTTGTAGTAGGTTGCAGTAGGTTTTAGTAGGTTGCTTGAGTTGCCATTCATGTGAAAATACTTTTCTTTCTCATTTGCGCTGCGCCGTCGCACAGTTGACAAGCAACCGTCTATTGCCGCCATTTGCAAGTTCATCTTGTTCAATGAAGATTTAGGGAGGGAGGGACTTAACCAGCTGAAGTTGAAATGAACAGAACATCGTACTGCTCGTAAAAATCGAGTAATCTTTCATTTCGATGACTTTTTTACCCTAAACACTTCCATGAAACTAAAACGGAAAACGGGGGAAAAAAATGCTGGATATGTTAGTTTACACGTATTCACCTTTGGATTGCATATCAAATTATCCTCGTATGTAGATATTGCGTGCTCTTACATATGTTATAAAAAGTCATTTTTAGCCCCTTTTAAATAACTTAAAATCTAATTAAATCACCTTAAGTTGATCACCCTGAGGTACATGAATTTTTTCTCTTCTAGAAATAGACTTCGAACACTTATCATAAATCTTCTTTACATATATGTCCGATTAATACACGATATTGAGTTTACTTGTCGCATCTATAAACTTTCGATGCCTAAGTGATATTAACCCTCAGAAATATATTTCACATGGTTGTCTTTCTAAAATGATTACAACTTGAACCAATCATCGTCCATTAAGTTATAAAACGTTTTTCAGGGTTTATTTTTTTTAGCAGAAAGTGTGTCTCTGTGCTTACAAAATAAATAAAAATAACTCAATAAAAACGAAAGAAAAAAGAAAAAAATCAAGTCAATAAATTTACATTGGTCGATGAGTGTAGTGTTTGTGCAGAGATATATATTGTTAGCTTTGCCGACAGATAAAGAACAAATGTGACTGGATTGATTTTTCTAATTTTTGCTTTTTTTTGTTTCGTTATTTGCTAAAATCAATGCAAAAGACTTCTAAAAATAATTGCCATCAAATTAATCAACTTGTTCGTTCATGCGCTATGCCAAAGAAATCTTACCTCTTGATTTTGAAGGCATTGAACGTCTAAAATAGATCGAGTTCAGACAACAAGTATTGTTATTGATTGAATGATTTCATTAAAAAGTAATAATGATAAAAATAAGCCAAAATATTTTGCAGACTCTTTGCAAAAAGCGCAACGAATTATTAAAAAATGCGCTTCCATGAGACAGCTTCTATCCTTTTGCTGGATGCGATGTCGACACTCAAAAGTGATCAAACTCAATATATATATAATTTTTGCGTGCATTAGATGCATCGTAAAGGTTATTACAAAACTGGTCTAGAGTAGAGCATACTGAAAATAAAAGAAAACTAAAGACGCTATATTCCACGGGCCACGGTCCATCATAGAATTATTCATATAAGGACTTTTCATGCAAAGTGGTCGGAAAGTGGTCGGATCCGAAAACACATCCGTGTATCAAATTTCATCAGACTGTCTCAAAAATTGGGGCCTTTTGGTTGAATACAAGACGGACACTACTGACGGATAGGTGAACGGGCAGGCACGGAAGGAGACGGACAGGTAAGGCTGAAAGCGCTTTGTGAATCGATCGGTATTATAAAAGATGGGTCTATCTCAAGTCCTTATGGGTGTTGTTTACGTTCGAGCGTTGCAGGTTTTAAAAAGCGTGTATTAGGAGGTTGCAAAAATATTGGTCATTGTTTCACTTGAAAAAGACATTTATTGAGAAAAATCGGTGCAGTATATATTAATCAAAACTTCCCGTCACTTTCTACAGCACTTTATCATATTTCTTGTAACGTGCTGATATCGTCGTGTTTGAAAGAACTTGTATTGTTTTGGCAGGAATCCACCCACCGACCTAATTTTGCACTTCTTCAACTTTGCGGAACCGCATACCAGCCAAGCCATGGTGCATCCATCTGAACAAGCGGTAATCAGAAGGAGCTATATGTGGTGACTGAGCTGGAGGCGGCGGAACTTTCCTCTCGAGCTGCAACAGTGTATTCTAGGGCAACTCTTGAAACCATCGGACAAAATATTCTTTGCGAGTTTGAGGCACGTTTTCATCCAATTCATTGCTTTCCAGTTTTCTGGGGTCCTCCAGGCCGTTTTTTGTCATCGGTATGTGATGGTGGAACGTCATTGTAAGCTTCAGAACGTGCTTGGTGGTCTTCGGCAGCAGGTTTTTCAAAATTAAACAACAACAAAAACCAACGTCGAAAATGCACTTTTAAGGGTCCCATCAACAATATTAAGTGGAGCACTGTTATTTTATGCAGGTACTGTCATGTACCCTAGTATTTTCCATTTGCTTATCATTTCTCTCCGCAGAAGTCGCTGGCCGAAGATGGCCATATCAGATTTTGGATCAAGCTAAAGGCTTTCACAGCCTGTAAGTTATTGTTTTTTTACGAGGGTGTAGGCTCATCACAACTTAACTTTTTCACTAAACTTTTAAGTTGGCGCCACCGATGCAAGTTACAGCTTTTGGAACTGTAAACGCGATCCGAGTAGGGTCGTGGGCCTTTTCGAAGCTGATTCCAGGCCATCAACTAAGGGCATTTAGAATTTCGCTGCAAATTTCCTGACATTTCGTCAATAAATGGAACCGGAATGTATTGGTTCTTTAGTGCGCGTTTGAAGGCATTATAAGTGGGAGACTAAATATAGTATACTCCTATTCTTCGGTGGAGGATATACGTATACATGTTTGTGCAAATGCATAAACTCGCTTGCATTAGGTATCGAATGGCAGGCATACAAGCGGATATAATGAAACTTTATTGCAACCATTTTCCAAGAAACATCATTTCCACGAATATGTTCTAATTTTTTGCTTTTGTTTTTTTTTTTTTTTGACATGTTTGCATGCACTAGTTGTCTAGCAAAAATTGTCAATTTGCCAAATATTCGTACGTGTACGTGAACCTGTTTGGTTTTGACATTTGGTCTAATTATTTTTAATTTTCAATGCTGTTAACTGCATATAAATTTGTTTTTATTTTTATATCAGTTTTTTCTCCGTTTTCTAACGAATTATGTGTTCAGAGGTTACAGCAATCGAAAAAATTGAATAGGGTAATGATAAACTTCGCAATTGCTAAGATAAAGTTGCGGTGGACGTGGAAAGAACATCTACGGGGAAGGTATTGAAGGTGTTCCCAAAGTTAGTCTACCACTACAGAAAAGTCGGTGGTAACCTTAAAAGTCATATGGATTTGCCAATAGTTACGACGTCTTAATGTCATCCTACGAACTTACTGAGGGATATGTAAATGTTAGCATTTTTCTCCTCTTAGATTGTTATATTACCAGATATTTTTGTCTGTGAAATTCCTCAGCAGACAGACGGACAGGTTGTTTTTTAATGTGCTGCGCTTTTGAAATTTGAAAAATCAATTTTGAACTTTGATATTTTTAGGAAAATCGTTAGCTGCAAGTATATTAAATATTTTAGAAATTAAGTTAAACAAAATTTAAGCAGATTGCAAGGCGGATATTGCAACTTATCGCGAATCCCGTGTAACAATATTTTAAATAGCTCTCCTTAAACATGATTTAAACCGCCTTTTCATCAAGTCAAGCAAAGATTAAGGAGAGATGAAAAAGTGGACAAATACGCACGAAGGCCAGGACTTGTTGGGACGTGAAGCATACATTGAGCTAAGCAATGAGCAATGAGTTGCTAGATGTGCAAAAGAAAGAACAGCCTAAATTTAACTGTACCTTTAATTTTTTGCTTTCTTTCTGTTTTGATTCGTCTCTTTCAAAATTGTCATCCCATATGGGAATTAAGCATGTCTACGCTACGTAAGTGGAACAGTTGCCGCAATAATCTTTGTCAACGATAAATCCAATTAATTCATGACAAGAGTGCTTAAGCAAATCAACTAATATCCTAAACAGCACACGATGAATGATGAAAAAAGAAATGTAAAAAAGGCAAAAGAAAAAAAGAAAAAAATAAGAAAGAAAATTAAGAAAATATACAGACAGCACTAAAGAATGTAAAATGATTTTTAGATAATTGTTTTAGGGCAAAAAAACTTTAAAAATCTTCAATTGTATCAGAACAGTGATACTTTAACAAGCATCAAGAGATAACGTGAGATTTATAAAGATTTATTATAGAGATTGTGAATAAAAAGCAAAAAAAAAAAAATTCGTGAATTAATTAAATAGAAACAACAAACTATGACAGATGTTAAGCCAGTTACAAAGCCAATGTATTTCTAATATTTATTACGCGTCGACTTTAAAACAAAAAAGGCGGTATTTTTTCATATTTTTCACAAGAAACATCTTTAAGAAAAATGGCCGAACTACGACGCAGTCTAAGTCGCTTATCAATGCTTGTATTCGCCGCTACTCATTCCAGTCAGCAAAGTTGGCGTGAAGAATTACTAAGGTAGTATAATTATTTGGATTTCTGTTATTCTCTTTTTTTTTTTTTTCTTGCTTCATTTCTTTTTATTCAATTTCTTGTTGCGCAATACGAATTAAAATTTCTCATTTAAGACAACTCGTTGCCCGTAAGACAAAGAGATTTTACAATCGAATGCGAATAACGTTAGGGTTTAGTTGATGCGGTATTTAAATGAAGAAAGACTAATTAGATAATGGCTTTATGGCAATTATTGTATTGGAAAACATTTCAAGAAAAAAAAAAGAAGCAAAACATTATTAAGTTCTTTTATTAAGGGCAACTTCTGAAGGATTGGTAACGATTAATAAGAGCAAGAAGTTGCAATAATAAGGGAAAACAATAAAAGTGTGAAGAGAAATAGATCATAATACAACCCATATTTTCTTTTAGAGTGAACCAACTACACAGATTTATTAAGCTTCAATGCCTTTACAAGTAAAATTTATCCCATACGCTATAGAATACTATTATGAGATATTTTTAATTGCGGATTCATGCGTATATTTATCGCAAAGCAAATATATCAACAGTTTGCTTCGATGCATTTATTCTTGATGAGATTTAGTAGAGGTTGGGGATAACGTTTCTTATTCTGAGTTGGTCCACGGTTAGCGGAACCTCAATAGCGTCTTCGAAATCTTGTTGCGGTTATCATTCTCTATCTTAACTAGTTAACTGTATATGACGTCATGATCTATCCATCCGTCTTTGTTGTCAGCGTTTTAAAAAATATTTTTCTCATTTGTCAAGACGGTCCATTACAACCTAATTTCATCATATTACATATCGGCTCTGTTCGACGAGTATACGAGAATGTCGCTAAAGAGGTCGACATAGTTCACCGCTTAACTATTGCACTTGCTCTTATTATTTCGCTTTCTTTGGCTTGAGCGGTTCTTAGGCGCGCTTGTAGTTAGAAACAAAGGTAGCAATTAAAAATATACCTTTTAGTTAAGTCGGCATAATCTCATCTCATTAAACTCATTGCGTACGCATGTGTGTAGAGATTCTTTTTTGTTATGCAAAGATGATTAATATCCTTAATAAATATATTGTAGATATAAATGTAATAAGTGTATGTATAAAAGGAAAAGCGTAGATAGTTCGGTGTAGAGTACTTTTTAGACAATCGTGACCACCAACGACCCATTTGTGTTTGTATAACAAAGAAAAGACCGGCAACTTCAAGCAAATGAAAAGTTGATGATATTTTTCTAACTTGCACACTTGAAACACCAAATTAGCCAAAGGTTGCGGAAGTTGTCTGACATTACCTTTTATATTTGCACGATTTTATTTGTAAGCACGTCCTCGTATCATTTTGCACGTTGTGCATTTCAAAGAAGTTCCATCTAATGTTTTTGTTAATTTTCCCGAATTATATTATTTGGCTTGCTTAAGCGTTACCTCTTTGCTTTGACATGAGCGATTCAATTAAAATCATGAGCAAAAACTTTATTCTTTTTTATAAAGACGTACATGTACGTCATGTCAAGCATGTCAAGCAAGTTTAACCCTAATCCAACCGACGGTTTCTATAACGAGTCCCTCAGGCATTTATAAAAATCAGCGAAAAAACGGACATCGGTTTTCTTCGCAATTTCATTCAAGTTCAAATTTAAAAATCCATAGTGATCGTATTGGGGTTAAATGTAATAATAAATATATTTAACACTTATTTGAATTTGAATTAGAGAAAAAACCACATGTGAAAAGTATATTCCCGTGAGGATCCATTTTTAAGTCAATTCAAGACTTAAAGGCTGCTCATATTTTTTTAAATGAATGTATGTACGGAGCAATAAGACGATCCAGATCAGTATTATATTACCCCCGGGCCTATCCTACGGAATTTAAGATCAACATCTCTTAAAGCCCATAAGTTGTAATGTTTTCAATTGAATTTCTGCATGCTTCTCAAAAAACATTTCCACTAAATTTTAGACAAATTTAGGCAAATATGACTTGCAACTAGGATGTGGTTGTAGGTGAATCACACTTCGCAATTAAGAATAAACATATTTCATTTTTATCTCAAGTTTGGCGAATGTGAATATTCTACTAAAACAAAGCAGAAGATAAGCAGACAGATAAACAAAATTGCTTCAGTACTACGAACCCTATGGTAATTTGCAAACTACCCACAGAGCGCAATGCCGGCAAATCTTTTTTTAAGAAAAAAGCCGACAACTTGAGATGGTAGCAATCTTCGTATTTTAATCCCAGGGTTTATTTCTTTCGTGTAAATAAATTAAAGCAACAGTGATAATAATTACAACAGCAATAAAATAAAAATATGTTAAAATTTCACTTTTTATACCCCACTACACTATTGCGCCACAATGGTGTATCAAACTTGTGCAGACGTAAACAGCACAGGGAAGCACTTTAGATTGATCCATCTTTTATTATACCGATCGTTAGAGAACCGATCTAAGCTTATCTGTCCGTCTGTCCGTCTGTCCGCCTGTCCGCCTTCCCATCTGTCCATATTGTATTCTCACGACGAGGTCGAAATGTTTAAAATAATTTTATGAAATTTGTTACACATTTTGCCAGAAGAATTAACGCTAGCGAAAATCTTTCGGACCGGATCACTTTTTCGATCATTTCCCTTAGAACATCTTATTATGGAAAGTGTGTCATATGAATAATTGTACTAAGCAAAGTTGTTTTCCGTAGCTGCTAACATAAAGATTAAGTCCATTTTTCAGTGGTAGCTATAAAAGCATTATCTTAGTGCATTCACTTCTAAACATCAGGAATAAGAAAATCATCTTGCAAGATATTTAGGAAAAAAAAACAAATGTGGAATAGAAAAATAATAGACATATGATGTATGTATTTATCCACTTAATAGTAATAACTAACGTACTATCGACATGCATTCGGGATGTCAGCAAAGGGTAAGAATTCCCGAACGCTTGGTACGTGTGCCTTGAACAACAAATATCTTTTTAGTGAGAATGTAAGTTTTGGTATTTCTCACACTTGATTTTAGCAGACGACCAGTAAGTAATTGGCGCCACATTGCGCCAGTTCTTCGATTCATTAAAAACTTCCCAAATTTGCAGAGTCCAAGTCGCCGTATGCTTGCAAGCTTAACATCAAACTTTTTTTGCAAAGTTCGGCAAAGTTGTTATCTGATAGTATCGTAATCTGTCAGAGTTATCGTACAGAACATGAAAGTATCTACCTTCACTGACTGATAAAGAGGAGCATATCATTGTGATTTGGCTTCGATTAATTACTGATAATTACTGCTTGCGGACAAAAAAAAAAAAAAAACCAAAAACATCTGCTTATCACAATCGCTGGGAAATTAAGAACACATGTATAGAAAATAACAGAAAACTAAATACGCCTTTCATAATATGTGAGATAATCAGCAAAGTGAGAGTATGATGAACTGAAATGTGTATGCTAAGCACTTTAAAACATAAACAAACAAACAAAAAAAAAAAGAAGAAAAAACTAAAAAAATTAATTCAAAGTCATGCCTACTATAAGTGAGTTGAAAGACCAAGAAATGAACAAAACTACTCTAAAGTAAATAATAATTTTTGTTTATTTTCGTTGAAGAGAGCGAGGAGAGCATAAAAATCAAGAAAAAAAAAAAAAAATTACGTTCGCCTTACTCAACGTTAACTCATGTCTTAAGAAAAGTGCCTGAACGTGGTAATGGTTCTGATGCTTGGAATAGTGTTTCCAGATAAAATTTGGGTTTTATTTGCGCATTTGGAATGCATAGCTAGACGACTGTGCAGCTAAATGCCTGATGAGGTTGATTGCTTGATGTTACAAATCTTTGCTCGAATATAACATACCCTCTACGATGGACATTAAATTTACGCCGATAAGAAACGCGAGCTCTCTGTAAATGCTTTCATTTCCTTTATGGTATTTTTTTGCTCTTGTTTTCATTGCACAAATTATGCACAAAGGGAGAAATTACGAAAGCAAAAAAGAAATACAAGAAGAAGAAGAAGAAGAGGAAGAAAAAAAACGAAGAGTAAACTAAAACAAAAAAAAACAAAAAAAAAAAAACATCGGCAAACCAAAGAACACCAATTAAGCTTAACTCTGAATAGAAACAGTTGTCAATACCAAGTTAAGCCAAGAATACCGGAATAGTTGAGTGCATTGCGGACAACGTTCAAATCTAATTTAATTACTAATTAGAGCACACACTCTAATAGCGGTTTAATGTGCTTAAAATATATTAATAGAATATTTTCGTAGAATGTTAAAAACTTTAAAACATCGTAAAAAGAAATCCATTAAAAATATTATTCAAAAAAAAGAAAAAAAAAACTTAAGAAATTCGTTTAAACACTTTATGTGTTTTTTTTTTTTCTCTCGTTTTGCGTTATTTAATGAAAGCTGTGACACGAACATAAACGCCTGAATGCCTTTTATTGAAGAACAATAAGTGTTTTTTTTTTTAATTTTTATTGTTTTTTATTACTTTTTATTTTTTACATTTCCCGCTGCTATCATGCTGCTTATAATCGGTTTGGTTTTATTGTTGTTTCTCAAATTTTTTATTTCACAAATTTTATATATATTTTGGTAAATTTTTTTTCGTGTCTTTCTTATCTTGATTTAAATTTATGATAAATTGCATTAAGCACAGACTTGAGTGTTTTTTTTTTTTTTTTTTTTTTTTTTTTTTTTTCATCTTGGATTCTAATCCCTAGTCATTTACTTGGACTGCTTTAGCTTATTTGGATCGTAATTAATTTATGTTTTGCATGATTGCGAGTTAAAATGTATGCATGTATGCATGTCTGTTTAGATCCGGACGGGCAATACATAGTAGCAATCCGGATTATTTCATCATTTATACTTTAACAGCTAGTGTACGATATGTGCATGAACTCATAACAAACAGTTAGCCTGCGCTTGCTAAGTACTTAATAGGAGAAGTTAACACATGTACAAACACTCGTAATATTTGCATATATGTTAAACAGATCTTAATCTCAAAATGCTGTCTTTCATAAAGTCTGTGTTGTATACATCACCTCTCAACTCCCTCTCCCATTATCCCTACACTCGCACTCTCTTTTCTTTTTAAATCATGGTTAATTGGTAGCCTTTGGAATATTATTACGCAGATTTGCTTTTCACTTATTTCTCGCTTGATTGTTATTTCACAGAGCAATTCATACGCTTTGCGTAACCGTAACTTTTGCATTCAAAGAATTATGTGTATCGACTAAGACTCAAGGATATGAGGATGCTCAAGGTTCTCTTAAGTCATTAAGTAATTCGAACGTTACCCGAGGATAATTCGCATTTTGCTTACTGTATTTATTTAGTTTTAGTCCGTTTGTTTCCATTACGTATATGTAGACGTGATAGGAGAATTTTTTTTTTTTTTTTTTTTGACTGATCTTTAAAGGGAATTTTTTTCTTATTTTTACTATTATAACTCTTTTTTTTTTATGATTCAATCATCTCTGCTGGGGTTGAATAAAGAAAGGAAAGAAAGTTTCCTTAATATATATTTCAAGTGCTTTGTCAATCTTGATAGCCAACGGTATCTTAAATTTGAGTGAACGCGTGCAAGAACCGAGGATCACCCCGAGCGATTTAGAATCACATTCTTAATCTAAACTTTTCTATTCATACGACCGCCTTGTGTTCCGCAATTTTTAAGATATTTTGATTAAATATGGTGCACTTTGACGTGTCTTAAGTCAAGGACGAACACTATAGAAAATGGCCCGTATCCGACCACTTTGAAAAGTCGTTATATAAACAATTGCGGGTTAACGTGGGATATTTCATTGTGGACAACGGTTCGTTGCGGACGAATGCAACACCCAAAACCACACTCGTAATCTAACTTGTCTGTCCGTACGCCCATCTTAGAAATTTGGTACTTTGCCGTATTTTGGACTAAGGACTAAACGCTATTGCAAATGGCTCACATCAGACCACTTTCAAAAGTCATTTTATGAATAACTGTAGGTTGGTGTAGGGCGTTTTATGGTTAGCCGCGGCACCCTTTAGTCTTTTCACTTGTTTTATTCCAAATATTTGATTTGATGTTAGGTAAATTATTTTTCTTGCACACTTTCCGCCGCTAAAGTAAAAAATATCTTTAAATTTGTGATTTGTTTTTGCAAACCCAATGAAAAGTCATTTGAAGCGTTTCCGTCGTCATTTCATTGCTCTTTTTCAATTAGTAGGGCGGCTTTTGAGTCTAAGTTTTAAACTGAAACACGTTTAAATTACTTGAAGAACTGAGACCGTTCAAGCAAATTTTTATACCCTCTTATCTTTAACTTGCGAAATATAATAAGCGGAGACTAAAAGTTCGACATAAATTCTTATCAAGGTTTGCTTCGATTAATACAACCTAAGACGCAACACTAAGTTCATTAAGCTTGTAAGCATTGAAAATCCTTCCAAAGAAGAAGTGCTACTTCTTTTATAAAAGATTTGCCCTAACCTCCAATTCGATTTTCAAAAAATACTGGACTTTTCACTTTTCTCCTTTGTTAGCAAAAGGTTAAAAATATTCCATTTGTGAAGCATCTTTTTTGTACAATATAAAACGTTTTCTTGCAAAGTGTTGTAGATCTACTTTACGCTACTGGTTTGTATATGGATAATATTTGACGAATATCGGCTTAAGTAATATGACCATTTAATGTTTCTTAAAGCAGTTTGTTTAAGCCGATAAGAGAATCATTTTTAATGCATTAGTTAAAAGAAATTTATAGTTTTGATGGCCTGAAATGGACTTGCACCACTTTCGAAGTTAACAACTTATGAAAATCAAACATTAATGAAATATTAAATATGGGATTTCAATTAAATCAAACCAAAGTTTTTATGAAACGTTTACTAAATAGGTTAAGAAAGCAAAATAAGAAGAATTTATGTGAATATCTCTGCAGGTAATGCCATATAAATTACTTTAACCACAACTTCATATTAATATTTGAAATTTTTTCATTTCGTTCATTATGTGAAAGTTTTTGAGAGTATGGGAGAGATGCGTAGAAGGAAAGTGATGAAGATGATAAGGGATAATAGATCCATCTTATGTAACATAATTTTTGACACTTGTAAAGTAATTTTGTTTGGAGGTCCGCCAATTACGTAACAAAGCCATGAAAATTTTCTAGGTTTTTTTTTGGAATCTGTTTACGGATGAAAAGCTCATAGCACATTGCGTTCATTGTTCCCATTAAGTACCATTTGATAAAAATGAACTTACACCACTTTGAAAGAAATTTTCACTATGCAGAGATTGGGTGGACGCTGTGACTCACAGTTGAAGACTGAGTAGCAAAATTGCTTGCTTGAACCTCGATTGGGATCATAGCAAAGAAAATTGTGGATTCTATAAGCCACACAACCATCATCGTCGTAAAGCTTAATTGAAGAGAGTAAGGGAAGGAGGAGGGTAACGGAAGACAAAGAGCAGATGCTACGGATTGAAAATTCGCTATAGCATTACTTGTTGCAGCTTATTTGTTAATTGCTTTGTTTCATCTTTTTCTAATATTCAAAATCAATTCCATTGTTTGCAATTGAAGAAAAGTTTTTCCTAATAAATTACACGTGATATCTCAACGAGTCGCAATTATATTCTAATTAGTGATTATTTATTATAATGAATTATAATTTTATTCATTTGCATTTTACATAACCGCCTACAATTGACGCTGGAGTTCTTTTTGAACCATTGTCCCTTTGTTTCGTTTCCCATAATTTAATAGAGTTGCGTTGTAGAGTAATAATTTAAACAGCTTTCAACTTATTATCATAAACAAACACACCTTTGTTTGTCTTTCACGCTTAAACTGTTGCCACGAATATAAGCGAAGGGAGCGATAGAGAGAGAAATAAATTTAATAATATAAATTATACGTAAAGAATGAATAATGGATTTGTTTTTAATTACAGCACGTTTCCAGCGTTATATAATTGATGAGAAACCATAACATTATTCTAAATGAAAACTTATATAAAATGAACAATAAATTTAGAAGAATTCAGAAAACACTTAAAGACTTGAAACATATCGCGCGTAATCAAACAAAGAACATTTACATTTAATAAATATTTATTAAATTTTCTTTTCTCTTTAATTTCTTAATCAATTCAATTTGTAATCATTTCAGTGAATTTAATTATGTTGAACGTTATTGCAAAAAAAAAAAAAAAAAAAAAAAAAAAAGAAGTAAGCTCATTATAGATGGGCAAGGTCGACCATTAGATACCCTGTACAACTTCGCCTAGTACAAAAGAGTGAATAACTCTTTTCGATAGCAAAACACCAAAAATTGCACATTATTTACCTGCAAAGGCATACTTTTTCTCAAATGTCTGCAGATTGGAGGATGCCCGAAGCATTCCCGAAGCATTCCCGAAGCATTCCCTACTTTGTAAAAATCATAAAAATTCATACAAGTTCTTCGCTAGAAAGGCTTGCTTTTCACGGTAACCCCTATTTATGCTGGGGTCTAGGAAATCGACCTATCTGGTCCAATTTCCTTACTGTTGATTTTTTTGCTGAATTGCTATATTAAACCTTTGTGTGAATGACTTACTGTCCATGAGAAATCTTATATAGGACGGGATCCATGAAATAGACCCCTGTGCATTAAATGTGGTCCACTTAATTTTTATGTCAAATTACTATCATCTACAAATTTTCATCCTGAGTATTCTTATATGCTGTGGTTTCCAAAAAAATAGACCAACATGGTCCAAATGCAGTAACATTGACTTCTTCATCAATTCACTCTTACGAACTAATTTTCACTTCAGATAAAATACCGATAATTATACCTTTTTAACATACAAAAATTCACATTTCGAAACAACTGTTATACGAGGGCGGGTTCAAAAAATCGCTCCAGGCGAATCAAGGCTTTCATACTAATTTGTAATGTCAAAGTGCTATTACTCAACAGGCTGTTTCATAAAGTTTTGAACATTTGTGGGCGAAAAAGTGGACTAATCGGGACCATTTTCAATAGCGTTGTCCTTGTGCCACAATTGCGACCTTTAGGTTAAACACAAATTACCCAAAGTGCTTAGATCAATTCAAAAATGATTCTGACTCGATTGGTGTAACAAAAGGCGGATCGGTCTTAAGCCCCTCCCGTTGTTATGTACGTCCGCACAAACTTAATACACTCATTCGCACAAGTGGTGTAGGGTATAAAAATGAAGCGTTTAAATCCGTAGAAGAAATTCCTGCTGAATTGAATTATTATCGTAAATATATTGTTCATCAATCTATTAATTCTTATAGCATTTCTTTACAACTGTGACAGGGTAGTCGTAGCAGACAGTATTGTTCCTAGACAGCTATATTAAATTTTAATCTCTTTTTTGTGTGTATGTATTTTAATGACGTATGTTGTGGAAAATTTTACAATGTTTTTCCATTTGTCTGTTTGTTGTCTTGCAGGTATCGCCAGACACGATTCAGTTCGCGACGTGTAAGAAAACGTGTAATATTCAAGCATGGTGATTGCAACGTGGTGCAAGGAAACGTAGCGAAAAGACGGCGTAGATATCTGCAGGTGAGTGCTGATGGAAAAACTCAACTCAATTTCGTCAACTTCATGCTCAATACTACAACCAGCGAACACAAATTAGAAAAGTGAAATGAGAAGATAGTCCAAGACTAGGTTTTAGGTTAGATATTGCAGCAGCTAACAAGTGTGTTCTCTTTAAATACAATGTTCACTTCGGATATTTATCCAAAGTGATTGCTATTTGGTGATGAAGGGGCTCCTTTCAATACTTGATTTTATTTTTACTTGTGCAATAGCTTTCCGAACGTAGACAAGAGGAATAAGCTCTAATTTCCCCTGAGGTAAATGTAAGTGCAATTAGCAGAAGAGGTTAGTTATAAGCGATTTAACAAAACTCATTCTTCTCTCTTGTTTGTGGCTGATTTGTACGCATAGGCTTTCCTTGAGTAAAATGCACCTGATCTTGACTAGAACTTATTGTACTTACGTTTACGAAGCCGTTCCAGCAATAAGGGCGAAAAATGATCGCAATCGACTTTGCATTGCAAGCTCGTGTTTATTAACAAAAAATTTTGTGGCTATTAGTATTCAAGAATCGCCTCAAAGTGGGGCTAACGCAATATTCTTAGTTGTTTTCTAATTGATTTATTTCTTCTTAAATGCCTTTCATCTGCTTTTGATTGAAATTTCAAGCGAATTGAATAATCAACTGCTATAACTTTTGTTTTTTCTATTTTAAAAATATTTTCTTATTGAAATTTACACGTCTTGATGACTATTCCGTATATCAACTGTGTTCGCATACACATATCCACACGTATACACACAAAGGTGTGTGAATCTGGTTAGAAGCAGTTCAAACTAACTCAAATTGGCTAAAATGTTTTGTGAGCGGATTGGATTTTTCCATTTTATTTTTATGTATATATACACATGTGTAGAGATGTTTCGGTATATGGATACTATTCCGCGTGCCCGATATAAGTGTACTAAGATTATATAATTTTCTTCTGCTACAAAATAAGTTACGGGGTAAGCGTTTTATACACTTTTCTAAGCCTGAAGATGGCCTGCGAAGTATTTCACGGTGTGTGTGCGAGCGTTTAAATTTAAAATATTCAAGACGTTGTGAATTCCAAGCTTGACAGAAATGCCTCCATTTACTTTTTCAACTTAAAATGAAGAGAGTTGGAAGAGAGTTCACGGTGATCCGGATCTCACATTTCCGGATTATCACTCAACGATTTGTGACTGTTCCGTTATTCCAAGCAAAGAAGTCTTCGTTAATTGCAGTCATTCTTATAGGTCAGATAGTTGCCTTGACTTTTAGAGTGAAAAATTTTAGATAGATGTACGCTATGGATGAAAATATTTACAATTTCGTGTTTCTTTTCAATACTCATTCTCGGTTAGATCTGCGTTGTCCAGCTTGTTCTTTCTACTTTTGCTGTTCAAACTTTTCCTTTTGTTCTGTTTTGTTTCTTATCATTCTCTTACCTTTCTTATTATTAATATTGCAATATATTCAAAACAATAAATTTTATGGTAAGGTGTGGATAGTGTCCCCCAATGGGGATAATATAACAATGCAAATAAATAAATGTAAACTGCACAAACTTGGAAGATTCATTAAGACAATTTAATGAACAAAAATAGATTCATTTCTGACTGAAAGTTCCAAAAAGGAATCACTTCCAGAAGGGAACTAGGCAAGAACCAGTTTAAGGAACAAAAATAGATTCATTTCTGAATGAAAGATCCAGAGCATCTGTTAACCTTTTTATCTCGTTGGCTTCATTTAGAAGATTGGGCTGGAAAAGGGTTTACGTGGTTCATCTATCTGACGAGATATTTTAAAGGAAGACGTTGTATTTGAATAATCAGATCACCATGAACTCTAGCAAACATTTCAATACTGTCTGTTCAGTATAATTGTGTGCCCTAAGTCCAAACTGATCAGCCACCCTGTAGGCGTGGACATATTGGTGGTCCAATGTTCAATTGTGTGCACAGAGAGAAGGAAAAAGTCAGTAGTATTCCTGGCTTGGGATTTCGGTGGTGCCCATTATCACTAAGAACGTTCGCGTAGTCTAGTGGTTAAGAAGCTCGATCATCAATTCCGTTCAATTTCCATTGTGGTGGGCCATACTTTAATTACGATTGATGTGGCCAGGATACCGGCCGCATCCTATTACTCTCTTCCCATTTCTTTTGTATACGCACATAGGAGATATTTACTGAGTAAAATCAGATTTGGTCCGCCATAGTGAATGGAATGAATGAGAACAAGTTCACTGCCATCGGTTTACACCTTTTAACGTCATAACTTTGGTTTAGATATAAAAATTCGATCTTCTCTTAGCACCTGTACGGTTGTTAGATAACGATTAACAACTGTTTGCTTGAATAAAAAAAAAAAATAAAAAAAAAAAAAAACAAGGAAAAAAGCTAACAGAAAGTGTTAACTAGATAATTAATAGCGAAACAATTAATGGAAGATGAAACTCGATCGAAAATGTACAATATAGGAAGAAGAAGAAATCTATTCAATGATAATGATAAATAATAAGTAAATAGGAATGAATTGTAAATGTGTTGCAGTAAAAAAGGTAGAATATGATCATACGATCATATAATTAGTGAATAGATAGCAATTTGCTGAAGGGGATCAGTTATATTATATATATATATATTATAAAGGCTTCACTTTTGCTGAGGTTTTATGTGTTTAAAGGACTTGTGAGGCCATACTTTAAACTTTTACTTTGGCGTTGAAAAGATTTCTAGCGGTGAGTTTGCGAAAATGTTCGCAAAACGCAATGAATGCGATGCGTACTTTTCGTAAGACGACTGAATGTCAATATTAACCCAAAGACTTTCTTAATTGATTTGTTTTAGGACATCTTTACCACACTTGTGGATGCACAGTGGCGCTGGACATTGTTAGTATTCGCTTTAAGTTTTCTCATATCGTGGGCATTTTTTGGTTTCATCTGGTGGACGATTGCCTATGCACACGGTGACCTCGAATGGATATATATGCGTGATTATCAGCCAGAATTAATACAAAATCAAACGCATCGTATGTGTGTAACGGAAGTGAGGAGTTTCACTTCAGCATTTTTGTATTCCATTGAAACTCAACACACAATCGGTTACGGCAATCGATTTGTAACGGAAGAGTGTCCCGAAGCCATTTTTACCATTTGTCTGCAATGCATTATGGGTGTATTTATACAAGCATTTATGGTTGGCATAGTATTTGCGAAACTATCGCGGCCCAAGAAACGAGCACAAACCCTGCTATTCTCCCGAAATGCTGTGATATGCCATCGAGATGGTGTGCCATGTTTAATGTTTCGCGTGGGTGATATGCGAAAATCGCACATAATTGAGGCTCACGTAAGAGCCCAGATAATCAGAAAAAAGGCAAGTGAAGAAAGATGATTTAACTTAAAGGTAATTTTTTTTCTTATCACATTTGTTTCTTCACTTTAGGTTACTAAAGAAGGTGAAGTGTTACCTTTCTATCAGCAAGAGTTACAAGTTGGTGCTGATGGCGGTGAAGATCGCTTGATGTTCATATGGCCTACAACCATAGTGCATAAGATAGACTGTAATAGTCCTTTGTACATGTTATCAGCTTCCGATATGCTCAAGGAACGTTTTGAAGTTGTGTGCATGTTAGGTGAGTTCTCAATGTATATACATTTTTTTTTTTTTTTTCAAGAATTTATAACGTGCTCTGGACTTTACAGAAGGTGTTATTGAATCGACGGGGATGACAACACAAGCTCGTAGTAGCTATTTACCTTCAGAGATTTTGTGGGGACATCGTTTTGTCAACGTTGTATCATTCCGTAAAGATACTGGAGAATACGAAGTGGATTATACCTTATTCAACAATACTTATGACGTGGATACGCCCTTGTGTTCAGCTAAGGAATTGGACGATCTCAAACTCGATTACGCCAAGAATAATAAAACCGGCTTTGGTAGGTGAAGAGACCAAAGAAGTTTTTTAATTTTTTAGTACCGATTGCATCAACGTTTACTGTCTTGCAAACTAAGCAGCTGATCGAAAAGGACAAAAAGGGCATAGTGGATTATTCTTTCGGCCTCTTTATCGGCCTCTTTGACAGTTAGTATCTCCTCATCATTTGAATCACTGATTTATTTTTTAGCCTCTCTGAGTTTCCTGACTTTCCCGCATTTTCTACTCTGCAGTAGTCTTATGTTCTTTGTTTAAGCGAATGAAATTTACTTTATGCATTCGGAGACGCTGCTAATAAATTTTAAATCAATTTTCTTATTCTTCGCCAGAATCCGTGCATGTAAAAAATGTTTAAGATCAGTTTCCATTGCGTTACTAGAAGTACGACTTTAGTAAAAAAACAGAGACCGAGTGACCAAACAGGCAAAGGATCTCGACTAATAACGCAACGCTCGTGGGGGATGCTATTGCTTTAAGAATATGTTTCTCTGGCGAAGTTAATTATAATAACAATAATAAATATGGTGGGGAATCTAACTTTAGTTCTAGCATATATTCTTCTGATCTCTGATCTCAATAGTAATAATAACAATATTTTCTAACACTTATTATTGAAGATAAAAAATACTCTTACATTTTTTTCTTTCGGTGTTCTTAGCAAATAGGGGAATAGATCCGCGTACACTTCTCGAAGAGTTAGTCAGAGTCAGCTATAATCTGCCGATATCTCTATGAATAGGTTCCTTGTTAAGAATTTACTCGCCCAATACAAGATGGACGTTAACTAGGAATGATGCGGAAGGACATCAAGACTTTTTTCTATTCTATAATCGATATTAGAATCTTTCAACTGTGTTTAATTAATAGTTGCTTCGTTTGCTTACAGATCGTGCCTTATCAGCCGGTTTGCTGCAACACATATCCTCCTCGCCCTCGTCACTGGTCGATCATATGGAGCCCGCCAGTGATGAGAGTTTAGATTCAAATCGTTTACAAATGCGATCTAATTCCATACCCAATGGTCATCTGCTGGCAGCTGACTTGGAGCCCTTAACAAATAATAACAATAATAATAATAATAATAACAACAACACGCCGTCATTTACTATGGGTGGTTCGAAAATAATACCAACCATTACTACAAATAACTATAAAAGTATTAATGAGAAAACAAATTCCATTAGTCATCACAATAATAACAACAAAAACCATAACAATAACAATAATCATAACAGTAGTACAATAATGCAGAATGCAAAAACAAAAGTTTCTAATACGCGACGTCTTTCCATAAAGCAAGATCAGTTACCCAGAGATTCGTTGTGCTGATAGTTTATAAAATATTTGTAAAAAGAAGAAAACCAAATCCAAGTAAAAGAAAAATTGAATAAGTCAAATTATATAATAAATAATACAAAAATATATATAGGGGGGACGGACGGAACTAAACTAATTTTTTATTCTTTAATTTTATTTTTTAACAGAAAATTAATTGATCAGAAAAAGGCCATATTTTTTATATAAATGTATTTAATATATTTAAAAATTGAGCTTAAGCTAAGCATAAGTAATTATTGTAAACATTAAATATTGAGAAAAAAAAAAACAAAAATAGAGGAAAACTATATGAATTTAAATTTTAATTTTAAAGAATAACAACGGATCGATCCCATATGAAATCTGAATATATCCGAAAAGCCATAAAATCGTAACTTGTATTCGTGTAAAAGGGTATTCTACGTTCAGTTTTTTTTAGAAAAATTCAAACTCAGCAAAACTTCAAACTAGATAAAGATCAACTCTCTCGTACACTTTCCATTTATTAATCGCCGACAAATCACTTAGTATAAATACAACAGTTAAATATAAAATAGAATCGCAGCTTTAATTAATTTTATTAAACACTGAAACGAATTTATTGTGCACTGCTTGCCTGTAGTTTTTCTTTTACTTCTTCTTCCTTCTTCCTAACCTCAATGAACAAATTCACAAATTATTGTCCAGTTTTAGTTAGATACAATTGTGTATAATATATATATATATATATATATATATATATATATGTATGTGTATGTATAAAACCTCTTGTGGTATTATTTTTTGTTATTTTCTTTTTACTATGTATAGTTAATATTAGGAATTTTCTTTTCAAAATGGACAATAACTTTAAAAAAAAAAAATGGATATATACACACACACACGCAAACACACAAAGAAATGTATTTAGAATAAAAATTTAACAAAAAAAAAAAAAAACCAAAAAACATTTGTTTACTAATATTTAGTTTATGGTTTGATGAGTAAGATTATCGTTTACATTTTTTTTGGCGAAACAAGTAAATATTTAAAACAAAAAAGTTGAAAAATAAAAATCAATTGCCTGAAATATATAGAAAAGAAAAAAAAAAAAAAAAAATAATGGAAAAGAAATTGACTTCAGCTTTTAATTTTTAGGACAAGAAAAATGAAGTCATTCGATAGAAGCGCCATAAGAGGCATTTATTTGTTTATCTGGAGGATTGGGACGAGGTTGAGCTATTGCATGTGACTTCGCTTTAAGTTCATGTGTTGTACGCCAGTTCGCATGCATCGAGTTGGGTCAAGGCTATCACAAAACTTTAATACTTAATACCAGTTCGGGCACGACATGTGTCGATTCGGACTATTTCTTCGAACCCTTCCCCCAGAGGGCAATATTATGAAAAATCATTACAAGGAATAGCTCTATTATGCAAAGTGGTGTAAAATAAAATAGTAGGCCCTGGCCTAATATGATCTTCTTGCTTGTGTTTTAAATCGATTCCTTTCCAGAAGATAGATTTATTTCTCTCTGTTTCTATATTCTAATCCTTAAAGTTAACACGATATCCGATCAATAACGAAAGAATGATAAACAAATTAAAATAAAAAATTTTCAACGACTTCTCCTTCGTCAGTGTATCGAGGCTATCTCAAGTGTACAATGCTGGTCTATCTTTAGAAAACTATTCGATCTCAATCGCCAATCTGTTAATAGCCTTCTAGATCATAAGTTAATAAGAGGCATTTTTAGTTGTCTGATCAGTTATTGTCCATGTAGCTCGTAGGTTTCTCTTGTTCCTGGCAATAATCACAGAGCGAAGTGTTTACTCCAGTTGCCTTTCAGTTGAATTGTACGCACACTTTTTGGGCCACGGTCCATCATTCAATACCCTACACCACTTTGCTATAATATATAATAAGGTGTTACATGAGAAGTGGTCGAAAAAGTTGTCCTATCCGAACCATTTTCAATAGCTCTCGTCCTTGGTCCAAAACTTCCTCAAAATATTTCTAAAATTGCGACTTGTATGTTGAACATAAGAAAAAAAGACGGATCTGTTCTATCTGACAGGCGGGTAGACGGGTGAATTGACTGGAGACAGGCTTAGGTCGGTTCAGAAACTGACTTTGAGTCGGTCGGTGTAATAAAAGGCGAGTGAGTCTCAAGTCCATATTAGTATTGTACAGCCGTACAATATTAATATACTTCTGTACTACAAGTGTTGGAAACGATAAAAATTAAAAAATATATATATATCTGTTTGGTACGCTAACAGCATAAAATATGCGGTAAGTTTTTATACTCGTCCTTGCAATGTATTGTCTCATTAACTTACAGTATTGCTCTGCTCTCGCGCATAATTTTTCTGCGCACACTCACCAAAAAAGTTATTTAGTGTTTACTATAAAAGCAAACATTTTGCCGCATGGTTAAGCGACACGATGTTTTCGTCTTTAGCGGAAGTGAGCCGAGATAAAATCAACCAGAGCTGCACATACACGGAATTGTTTTTCTAAGACTCATGCCGTTTTTTAAAAAAGAAAGTTTAAAAAATATTTGCAATTTCTAAAATTAAAGTCGCCTTTAAAGGCGTGAACCAGCAAAGCAAAATGGCCAACTATTTAGGTATATGCAAACAATCAGAAAGATTTGCGATACAATTCCTTCTTCTGAAGGCATTTGGTGAAAACCACAAAATATAGACGAAGAGAGTTGTCTTATAATTTGTTACTATGGAAAAGGGCTAACTATTCTACTTATTCTCTCCTTAAGCTCTTCGCTTGCCTGTAAGCCAGAAATAGATTTCCCGCTTATTTCCTTTCTTTTTCGATGCCATCAAGACGAAGTAAATACCTTGGATTTCATTGGTGCGCTCAATGGTAAATTAGAGATACTACTACTCCACTCTAAACTCTACATCTACACTAAGCTAAAAGTTCGTCTAAATCGAAGCAAGCATTCTTGAGTTGGAACGAAAAAAAACTTTAAATCTTTTCTTTACAGGTTCACCTGTATTAACCCTTCTTCTTATGTTATATTACATGGGTCCCTTTTAATTTAATTAGGACATAAGCGAAAATAACTCTGGTAATTTTGAAAATATTTCTAGTCACAAAAGAAACCGAAAGGAAATTTTTTAACAATAAATGTTAAGCTTATGCATCGTCTTCTCTTCTATTCTCGCCCCTATGTTATTTCACTCTTACACAAGTTTTACATGAATTATTAAAAGTACTCGTCTGCTCAAAGAGGATGAGTGAGCACAGAGTTGTCATCAGTTCCATTTTCTCTTTGCAAAAAACAAATTTTTAATAAAACGATGGGGAACTGACTCTAAAAAACTTTCTGTCTGCTTTCCATCGAAGAAAATGCGGTTCCATCGAAGAAAACGGTAGTTGTAAGCTACTCGTTACAGCGATTCGATAGTAGACAGCTATATACCGGCCCCTGATTTTGTGATTGCTTGCTACGAATCCGAAAGTTTGTTTTTCGTTTTAGTAGAGGTTCTTAGCAAACTACCGTTCGTTAAATCCGTTTATACTCGATCAATAAAAACACCGCTGAACCATATATACAATGAGAACAATTGGAGTTCGTACCTCATCAATATATCCGTAACTCATACAGCAGAGAAGAAACTATTTACATGTCCTTGTGTATAATGGTCTACGTAACAAAAACTGTGTGCATGGTTGTGTACCATGTAATTTTTCTAATAAAGCGAAAAACCAGCTTGTCGAGTTCATGGCAAACAAATAGTGAAAAAAAGCTCCTTACCTGTCCCTGATCGTCTTCTTAATATTTTTCTCTACAACCAATAAAAGTCACGAGTGGTTTCTCTATTCTTTTTCATTCTCTTTCGAAGAAGTAACAAGTAACAACTCTATTGTTATTCGTTCCCTTCGGGTTGTGTTAGTAATGCTTTTGCTATGAAAGCAAGGACAACATATATGGAAACTTCGCAGAATTTGATTATAATAAAAAGGAGGAGGAAGAAGAAGGATACGATTATTCATATCTCTCTCCCTCTAATATTACCTACGACATATTCTATTAGCGCTTGAGGGTAACGAGTTAGACCTCCGTATTTACATATTGTTCCTGTTTAAAAGAAAATTTTCGCATTTTCATTGCATATTTTTTGGATCTGCTTAATATTCAATTGTGGATTGTATTCACTAAACGCACTATTAGGCATACATGCAAACATATATAAAATAATAAAAGAAAATTGAAAAAAAAAAAAAAATGAAATGAGAAATGAGAATGCCATTGTCGAGCGGCCACTGCCGTTTCGTTTATGAAAAATCTAAATATCTGCCAGCATGTCACATGTTCACTGATATCCAAAACAAAATAACTATGCTTTTGAATGTACGGTAAGTAAAACCATTCCCAACGAGTGGTTATCAAAAGTTCGGTACAGCGTTATCTATGGCCGTGGTTACCTTTATGTACTATATATATATATACATACATACATCCATACACACACACACACATAGACACACGCTCACATTGATGCGTTGACATTGCTTCGAATTAAAAAAAAAAAAGAAGCAGATGACGGAAGAGATAAAGAATAATTATTTTTATGAATAGTATGATTAAATATCAAGGATGTCGCTTATTTTTTTTTTTTAAATCCAAGTGTTTAAGAAAAAGAAAAAATTTATGTATTAAAGAAAACATTTCTGAGAACAAATTTTTCCTTCACATTCCTGCTTTCACTTAAGTTCATCTTCTTTTTGCAGTACAAGTCAAAGCAAATAAGGTGATCGGAAGTAAAGGTACCACGACGATTACCAGTCAATGTCAGTGTTTGTAGCACCCATCCCTATCCACCTAAGTGACCAAATAGACAAAGGATCTCGACTAATAATTCAATGAACGTGGGCTCAAATCTCAAACGCGGTAGAGTTCTCAATGAAAATTCGATAGCCTTAGACGGTAATTCTTTGAGGTCATCAGGGCATCAACTTGTATTTCTCTGGCGAAATATAGTAATAATAATAATACTTAAGTTTTCGGAGAACTTCAAGTATTAAGGTATTGAACTTTATTCAAGTGGCTAAACTAATCAAAAAAAGAAAGAAGAAGAAAGAAGAAAAAGAAGAAGAACCAATAGTTAGCTGCTAGTACGCTTTCCACTTTTATTCTTTGCTTTTATTTCCTTGGGCTTAAGATTATTATAAGACCTTTATAAACCCTTCTATAAGAGCTTTTTCCTATCTGTGAGTCATTTCAGAATATTTATCGCAAATCGCAAAGCTCTCCGCCATATATCGATCAAAAATGTATATTTTAGTTCCACCATAGCAGAATGAAGGTTCGTTTACTTCTTATTTTGTGTTTTTCTGCTTGTCTTATGACCGAAGACTCCGGGGATATCCACGGTATGTGTAGCCTGGTGTTGGTCAGAAAGAAGTTGGGGAAAGCGAGAAAGATAAGAAGAAGGGACACAGCCCAGTAGGTGTATGCCCAATTAGAAAATTTACCAACTTGAAGACTTTATTTGATTTAGATTATGAAAGCTCAAAATCTCATAATCCTGAGACAAATCCGCTAACTTTCAACTGCTTGTATATAGAAAGCGAATAAAGATCAACTGTTGACTTCTGAGTTGGCGCGTATTACGATAGTCGGCTTACTTTCTCTACTCAAAAAATTTATTTATTTTTTCCTTATCAAAAGCTCCCTCAAGCGCTACCTAAAGTCCACTTCTATATGCGCATACGCGACTAATTTCATTAAACTTTAGGCATTGAAAAATGCTCGTTGCAGGTGACGAGAATTACAATTGTGGTCGCGAGCTGACTATAATATTCAAACCACCTTATTATTATCTTCTTATTGCGTTAAAAATGTTGTCTGATATTTGATTTCTTGTTAAAAATTTGCGTTTCCTGGCAAAATTCTCACTGCCTGCATCACTCGAGGTACGAAAGTATGTTAAGTTTGAGCGGATGTATGCAACACTCAGAAGAGTTTGAGATAGACCTACCTTTCACTTTTTGCATCGAGCTAAGGTTGTATGTCCGTGTGTCCGCATGTTTGCCTTGCATTCAACATACAGGGCGCAATTTTTGAGATATTTTAATGGAATTTGGTACATCGACGTGTTTTGGCGCAAGCACGAACGCCACTGAAAATGGCTCGGATCGGGCGACTTTTTCCACCACTTCCCACCCGTAACACCTTATTTTGGGAAGAAAGTTGAAAAATGCCTGCATTAAACGAAGTAGTCTAGGGTGTTTAATGACGGGCCGCGCCCCCAAAAAAGTTTTTTTTTATTTATTTTTATATTTGAATTTTTAAACAATTTCCATATGATTTTTTGTTATTAAAACTCAATTTTAATTGTTAGGTGAAAAGTAAAAAATTGTGTTTGCTCTCAATAATAGCTAAATAGCTAAGCGTAGGTCTAGTGAATGTAAGAGAGAGTATGTGCATGGTGGCGTATAAATGTTGAAAGGTAAATACATCCGCGCACACACAGCTATTATTGTTTGCATTGTGTGTAGAATTTACAATCCACAGCATTTTTATTTCACTGTTTGATGGCGCATCGGTTTGATTGTTGTTCAACTCTACGTTCATTTGTTTGCTTGTATTTTTGTTTTCTACTCTTTATCCGCGTACCTCCGACTATTCTAAAATTCTCTATATGTCTGTATATGTTTGCAAATAAGTTCTTCTGTTTTTATATTCTTTCGTTTTTTATTTTTTTTATTTTGTCTGAATTCTCTTTATAACGTGGATCATGTACACGGCACTAGTTAAACGATCAGTTGTGTATCAGTTGTCATTTATTAACGTCCGGAATAACGACATGTGTGGTGTTTTTGTTAGACCGTTCGAGCGCCTCCTCTAAGCATTGTGTGTGTCTAAATAAATCATAAATTAAATCTTCATAATATAACGGTAGCAAATCATAAAAAATAATAACGAACAATAAAGATTTAATGTACTCGTATTTTTTATTACATTATCGTGTGTGTTGATCTAGAGTACAACATTTAATAATTTAATATTTATATATTTATATATTTGTTTTTATTATTAAGAAAATGTTTTAAATTAAATTCGCATACAAGTGTTAACCCAAAAGTCAACTGACGAACATTTCGAAGTTTTCATGAAGTGAGAAACGAAACCTAATGTTTTTTCGTTTAGTTTTCTTTAAATTTTTACTTGTATTCATTTTCGCGTCATTTGCGATATTTAGTTTATATACTAAGTCAATAACAAAAAAAGAAATGAAAACTTTTTAAAAACAAACTAAATTCGTTCTCGTTATCTATAAATGCTTTAAATCATTTTTAATCAATCCCTTAAAAATTTTATTACAAGGAACTTAAACAAAAAACAAAAAAGAGGAAAAAATTCCAAAACTAATTCCCAAGGTCAAGGTCATTCAAAAGGAAACTTAAATAACTTGTAAGCGTTAAACAAACGGAAATAATGCGCTAAACAAACGGAAGTAATTTTTATGAAATCATGTAAGAAAACCTTATTAACTTCAGCGGAATTTCTTCTAACTTATCAGCTCGTACCCACAACCTAAGGTAGGTATTATACATGAAACCCTTTAATTATAGTATCTCGAAACCCAAAATTTATTTCGACAAAAAAAAGTTTTTTGTACACTACGTTAGATAATAGTTTAGATCAACTACTCTATAGAAAAAGATTTTCCTCGGTTCGTTCTTCTTACGCATTTTATGCCCTACACAACTTGTAATGTAAACGTACATTAAGTTTGTATACAGCACCCAGAAGGACTTGCCGCAGACCCGCGTTTTATTATAACGATCGATTGCGAATCATTCTACGATCTTAATTTGTCTGTCTGTATGTCCGTTCTGTGTTCTTGCGTTCAACCTACATGGCGCACGTTTCTGACATATTTTAAGGAAACTGTACCGGTCCTTTGAACCGTTGCCCATTTAAGGAGTGATTTTGAAAAGTCGTTACGTGAATAACTGTGCCAAGCGAACCGGTGTAAAGATGTGTTTTCTAAAAATGGTCGTTCGTTGCGCACTACACATTTTTTTTTTTGTTAAATAATAAAGCACTGGCCATAGAACCGACGCTTTATATACTCATGTGTCTGGGTAATTAATATTTAATGGTTATTTGCAACCCTTTGATAAGATTTCACTGACATTTTCAAGATTTTGTTTTCGATGCCAGACTTCATTGTTCAGTCCTTTCTTGCAATTGTAAAATGATTCATGGAATAATTTTTGCGCAACGCTTTAGAAATATTTGTAATGTTCAGCGGTGTATAAACAAACGCATGACGTTCATGACGTTTCATATTTAACGCGATTAGTTTCAAATTAAATTTAATTTGAAATTAATTAAAACCGTAAGCCGCTCATTTCATATCTTAGCTTGGTATCGCCATAAATTCTAAGCACGTCTTTATAGACATGTAAGATGTCGTCGTAATGTAGATAATTAAAATCGTAAATCTCCGACTGACATGAATTTTTTTCAATACATTTCTCAAAAAAAAAAAGAAAAAAAAAGGGGGTGCAGTAGTTTTCAATTGACGCAGTTTTTTTTTCCTTGATAATAAACTCAAAATATTACTTAAGCTTTTACAATTTTTCCAGCGATACTTAAATGAACTTCAATTTTTTTAAGCAATCAAAACCTCTTCGTATGTGGAGGCAAAAAAATAAAAAAAAAATCAAGTAAACAAACATACATTTATATATGGCCATGTTTTATAATAAAATAAATAAAATAAGAAGGCAAGCAATCGTATTTATGTCAATAGTAAGTCAAGTGCCTAAGTGACGATAGCAGCAGTAATACTAGCACTAGTAGTAACAATTATATTAGAGAAGAGTGAGAATTTAGATTTACTTTGAGAAAAGTTCATGTATTGAAAACTTGATAGCATTTTACACAATATTTCTTCTCTAAACTATATACTAAATTAAAAAAAAAGGAAAAAAAAAAAAATGCTTTTTTTTTTCTTTTCAGATTGTTCCATGGGAACATGGATCTTTTAAAGCAAATGCGTGCAAAATTTTTCAATTCTTCCACTTCTACCGAGAGCGAGAGTAAAGATACTCCCACCTCGGACAAATCAGCTTTAGAACCGTTAGCCGATCCGGGACGTTTTCAGCGCCAGATTACCATAGAACCTGAACCAGATTCATTGGACAGCGTTTTCAGTAATCCTCAGTCCTATCCAATCACAATAATACCTAATCGTCCGAGCACCCTCTATGGACTAACACAGAATAGCAAGACTTTCCAACGCCAAGCGAGTTGTAGGTAAAGTTGAAAAACAAACTAAACCAGAAATTCCATAAATAAATTGTAATAAAATTAAGCAACAAACGCTAAAAATACATACTTATATGTAAAATATGATAAAATTTTAACAACTTATGTCAGGTTGTAAATTATCTCATGTTTGACATCATTATCGCAGTTTGTAGAATGAGGGAATTTTTAGTACCGCTTATACCTTGTAAAGAGCATCAGCGATTTTTAAATTTTTTCGTTTCTGATTATTTTCATGACAGAGTGCATATCGGATATAACAAATATATGCAATGACTGGACATCGGATCTCTTGCAAAGTGTAGGCATTTTTGATCCGTTTTGATTTGAGCATGTCCCTCATTTCATGAGTCGTCCGCTTGTTTTCTGCCGGCTCGAAAGCTTTCTACAAAAGGACAGACTTCGTGACAAATTTCTTCTTTGTTTGTGTTGTGTTGTGTTGTGTGACCAATATTACATATATCAAGAGATTGATCCTTTTCGATTCGTTTCCAAATTTTTAAGCGTTGAAATTGTCGATGCTTTTAATTCAGAGCCTTCCTTTTAGTTCAGAGCCTTAAGACGGTTCTTCCTTAACAAAGCCATTGCGCCATGTTTTTATGACAAGAACAATTGCAAAAACATCGTATCGAGACTACATATGCTACAATATACGATTGGTGTATGGAAAGTGAAAGGCTCTTCGGGCTATTTTGCACGGAAGGGCGCTCATGTTAGCTCATGTTAGCCCTTTTGCTTACGTCATGCTTTCATTATGTTCTATCCGAACAATGAGCGCAGGCTCGCCTCTACGTAAAATTGATGTCTTGCTTATGTTGCATTGGTGTGTGCATGCGTCGCAGCCTTTGAAGCTACATTACAAGCATTTTTCCAATATCACTATACCCTTATCCTTCTGTGGTGGTTATGGAATACGGAATTATTAGTACTCCATGCAAAATTACGTTGTGTATAGCTTTTACTTAATGCATGCGTGTAAATAATTTCTATAACTGCCGTTCGTCTGTAAAAGGTCTGTAAGGTTCAGAAAGGTGTTTCCAAATCCCCATGAAGCGTATCTATTCTTGGTCGGTATCTAATTCGGAATCTATCTATGTCCATTTCGCCTGTCCGGCTATCTATCCGTCCGTCTGTCCATTCACTTGTTAATAAAATTTTTGTGCCAAGCATTCTGCCGTCCAAAAAATTAAGATACAGTGCAAAGGATATCTCGATGAAAGGCCCGCGTAATAATGGATAATATCAACCACGCCCATCCAACGCTATAGAATATAAGAATTTATTTTTTTGCTCTATTTTATTACCTTTTAAGGCAAAAGTGGATTTAGTGTACATAAAGATTCGGTGACACCCGAATACAGTTTTCTGATTTGTTTTTCCAATTAGTAAACAATAGGAGGAAATACGTTTTAATGGCGAGAAAAACTGTCTTATCTTCAGTTTTTTATTATACATTTAACTTAAGTGTGTACATAAATGGTTCGTTTAAGCAGTGGAATAAGCTTTTAATCATTATGTACGAGAAAATGTTAACTTTAAAAATATATTTGAATCTTTAAATACATCAACTAAATCGATCAGTGGATAATGATGAAATATGTCAATAAGATAAATAAATAAATAAATAAAAAAAAATTGAAATTTTTTAACTAATATGACTTAGGGAGACTTTAATTGATATTAATTAACACTTGCGAAAGGGTAAAAATTTTTTAAACAAATAATTTAGCTAAAATAATTCTCAAGCAAACTATATAGGAACTAACTACGATTGAATGTCATTTCACGAAAACTTTAAATTAAATTTCAGTGCGACTTACAATTTGAAACCTTTAAAACGTTAACGGGAATAGTGCGATAATATCCACATTTGAGTAAAGGATTTCGTGTATTCTTAAAATGCATAAACCTTTGACGGATGTACATGTGTTAAGAGATGTTGAGGAGGAACCTCTTCACGATAGGGATGATCATCATAGTAACCTAACGAATCAATGGCGGCGTCAATATATGCGCGGCACTTCGGTAACAGCCTCGCAGTCTGGCGGTGGTGGTATTTATTATGAGGCTTTGAAAGGATCCACAAATTCATTGGCAAGAATGTAAAATGTCTTCCACTATAACAGATAAAAGGAGCTTTATAGTTATGTCGGGACAGTCGTTAACGCTTCACTTGCAACTGCAAGCCCGATTAGCGGGATGAGTTATTACCGAAACGGGACAGGACGTAACTGAATGTTTTTTACCTTTCAAGGTGAAAAAAGAAAGTTATCTGCAATGTATTCAAAATTCGGTTAAGGTTAATCTATCGATACAAGCGCTAACTGTATGGTAAACTCTAACCTTCGTTATTCAAAACGCGATCCTCTTAGTTGCGTGCTTATCAATAAATTGATCGTAGCTTGAATGAAACGAAATGAGCAATAATGTCAAGTATGCTATTCAACTTGTGACTCTTAATGCGATTAATATGAAATTAATTAAAACTTAAATAAATTAATTAAAGTTCACGCCATAAATTGTTTAACAAATATATGTGACAGTCACATAGCAAAAGCAATTAATTAAGAAATTATAAAAGAATATATGCTATTGTTAACGATAAAAGAAAGACTAAGAAAAACAAAAACAACAATAAAAACAACAACAACAGATATACGAACGTTTTTAATAAACATATTATGACATATGTAGCGTTTTTTTTCCCCGCTCTTTGCAAAGAACGTGCGATCGGTGTAGGCGATCAAGCTATGAAAATTTATTAAAAAAGAAAAAATGGAATTATTTAATAAAAATCCGGTTATTAAAACAAAGTATAACAAATTAGTAGACAATCTAAGTAAATTAATTTCCAATTATTTGACTTGATTCCAATATAGTTTAAAAAGTTCAAGAACGTGTTTCGTTAACGAAACTACACCACAATCCTAACAAACTTAAAGAACTTGAAAATTGTCTCCCAAGAATGCATTAAAAAAAAAAAAAAAACCAAAATTTTCGTCTTTAGTTTACTTTAGTCAAGAGTGACATTCTCTTAATCTCCCTACTAAAACACGGACTGAGATTAGCAAGGATAGGGTGTTCTAACTGGGCGTGTAATTTGTGCTTTAAGTTATCCCCTCGAATGACAATCAACAATGAAATGGAGGGTATTTTCGACCTTCAGATAGCAGATGTAAAAGGATTAACTAAGGGCTACATTACTTTGCCTGATCTTAAGGTGGAACGTCACTACACCATTGGCTTCAAGCTTTCCGTTATTACGGAGAAAAACAAAATTGATGATAAGCTGAAAGAAATGTTGTCATTTGAAAGCGTTTCCAAGCAAAAGAATGCTAAAGCAACATAGATACCTACGAAGCGGAGAGAGTATCGAAACAACTGAGCATTTCTGCTAAGAAATGAAAAGTTTATGAAAGAGATTCCAATGCCAGTTCTTCAAAGATGGCGGCCTATTCCGCCGAAAAATCGGAATCAAGGAAAAGGAATGAAGAGAAGACAGAATAAGGCGTGATTCAATAAGTTCGTAGGATGACATACGATTTTTAAAGGCTAAGACCAATCGCGAAACACAATATATCAAAGTTTTATCACATCCCGATCATCAGTTTATGAATTGCGTATATATATCATGCTATAAACTTATTAGTTGATAGATTATTTGAACATCGCATGACATTTTTTCGGTCCGGGGATCGCAGTTTAATAGCAGACATTAATAAAAGAACATGTCCACTGGGCATTTGCGATTATTTTGAAGGCGTTTTTTATGCACAAAGCACCGCTGGTGTAAAATCTACTTCAAAGACTGAAAGCCCAAATTCTAGGGTCTGAGCTAGAAAGGCAGTTAATATTTTGAGCATTGCAATGCACCGCCTTGTTTATATTATTTATCTCCTTTACTAGTAACATTACTAATAATAATTATATATAAATAATAGAAATGATAATGAAGTAATGACATAATTATCATCGTTAGCAAGAGATATCGAGATTATTACAAAACTATTACATTACATGAAATGTGTGTTTATTGTAATGATCTATTTTGTTTAACAGCTAGTGACAGTTTAATGTTTAAGCGAAAACCACACACATGTCTCAGTTCAAGTTGAATGTCGCTGTTGAGTTTATACAAAAAAAGAAAAAAAAGCAAGCATGTGTTCGGATATAAGCAAACAGATTTTGCTCAAGCAACTGATTATTGCGGACAGCTGTGACTGTATATATGCACACACATACATATATGCAGAGCTGTTTTGATATGTGGGTTTATATGTCAGAAGTGATCTTAATAAATTCGGTACTTATTGTCGGGTCGGTTTTCGATTTACTGATGTGTATGAAGCTTGTAATGAGGAAATGTTTTATGTAAATTAGTTCTGTAACTATTTTTTAATTAATATTTTTTTACCTTTTCTTGAATATTGAAACTAAATTGATGCGTATTTAAAGTTTTCAGATAATTTACTTTTCAAATTTTTATTTTCAAAGACGAATAAAATTTTCGTTCTCTCATTTTATTTATGCTAATTACAGTTGAATTTAATTACATATTAGTTTGGCAATTTGGCAAACAAACTGTCAAAATTTCCTTCTTGCCGATAGGCAATTGCGATTTTATTTTAATTCGGTTTATTTTAATTTAAAGTTTTTGTTTTTTATAATTCATAGTAAGCTAGACATGCAGCTGTGTTTTTTTTTTTTTTTTGCATCAATTAAGTCATAATACTTACAAAGTGTCTGACATTGAACACAGACATAGTGTTAATTAGCTTTGATAATATTTGCATAAAGTCCCCCAAATGTGTTGTTGAACATAAAAAATCTTTACGATTAAAGATATCATCTACACCTTGTTCTCCACACAAACACAATCCACATATTTGTTTAGCATTAAAGAAATTGTACAGCATATGCTAGGGCTGTAGACAAAATTTACTATTTTGCTTATGTTTTTCAAAATTATTTGTCTTTGCGTTTTAGTCGAGCGATAACTAATCTTGCTTTTCAAATCTATACCGAGGTATATTCATGTTGTCACGCATATGCGTCCTGCAACGGCCGCCAGTAAAGTTCAGAGAAACTACAAATTATATAGGTTCATGATTAGCATAAAGTTCTGAGCCGATATAGGCATGTTCGTCTGTCTCTCCATCGGTACAATTTCTATTGTAAGCACTCTTCTGGCCGCGAAAAGGAACATATCGCCCATAAATTTGCAAAAAAGAGTTTGGACAATGCCCACATGTCTGCGTAACGGAAAGTAATGACATGTTTGCTTTCCGCTTCTTTTGGTCATTGCTCGTGAACTACACACATACATGATACAAATTCCCACAAAATAATTCTCCAAAAATCAGCCACGCCCGCTCAATGTTATTAAATATTCGAAAACATATATCTACTATTTTTCAATTTTCGATGGGATTCTAGGAAATTCTAGGAAAATGAAAAAAAGCTGCACCTCGTACCAATGATGGGGGGTATAAAAGATAAGGTCGCGATCGAATATAATTCTGTTACTCTTTGGCCTTCGAGCTGTTACTTGGCTCGAATGACAAACAAGCTCTAACACAATTTCGCATCTACTAATGAGTACAGAGCTACACTACATTCACACACATTTTACAGATCGCGTAATTTTCGCCCTGGTAGTATGCGCAAAGTGCGCAGGCGTGCAGTGTTCAAGAATGGCGACTGTAATGTTATCCAAAAAAATTTAACCCGTCGACGTTTGCGGTTTTTGCAAGACATGTACACCACTCTCGTGGATTCACAATGGCGCTGGACGTTGTTGGCTTTTGCTATGAGTTTTATATTATCGTGGCTTTCGTTCGCGGTATTGTGGTGGTTGATCATGTACACCCATGGCGATCTGGAAGATTTGCATATGCCCGATAATCAAGGTAAAGTTTTAAGGTAATTGGTGTAAGCAGAATATTCATTGATGGTTTTTTTTTTTTTTTTTTTTTTTTTTAGGGAAAAGGGGGGGAAGCCAAGTGTTTTAGTTAAAATTGTTTTACCTCTTGCTTTCTCTTCTCAATTGAAACGCAACATACGATTGGTTATGGTATGCGCACGACATCCGAAGAATGTCCGGAAGCGATATTTATGATGTGTATACAATCCATTTATGGCGTTATGTCGTCCGCCTTTATGGCGGGTATTGTGTTTGCGAAAATGACACGAGCCAAGCAACGAGCTCAAACTTTATTATTCTCCAAGCATGCTGTGATCTGTCAACGCGATGGTTGTTTGACGTTAATGTTCCGAGTGGGTGACATGCGTAAATCGCATATCATTGGTGCTGGGGTTAGGGCTCAATTAATACGTACGCGCACCACCAAGGAGGGCGAAGTAATGACTCAACATTTTACCGAACTTGATATTGGAGCAGATGAATGTGGTTCCGATTTATTCTTCATATGGCCCATGATCATCGAACACAAGATCGATGAGAACTCGCCGCTATATAATATGTCTGCGACGGATTTATTACACGATAAATTTGAAATTGTCGTAATCTTGGAGGGTACGGTAGAGTCAACAGGGCAATCGGCTCAAGCTAGATCGAGCTATATTAACACAGAAATTTTGTGGGGTCATCGTTTCGACCCTGTAGTAGTTTACAATAAAGATTGCCAGGCTTATGAAATCGACTATGCGCGCTTTAATGAAACCACACAAGTCGATACACCATTGTGCAGTGCTCGGGAATTGAACGAAATATATAAAATACAAGAAGGTTTTCGCACACCAGGTACGATTATTTGTTATACAACTTTTTTGGCTAATGGTTTTTCGCTCAAAACATTTCATTTCATTTTGCATGAGAACTATAGTTTTTTGTTTGATATTTGAAGACCATCGCAGAAGAATGGGGCTTCCGCTTGCAATTCACAAAAAAAAAAGGCATTAGGGGATCACTGGTAGGATTGGTTATGAGGCCTCTGAGCACCGTACGTACACTGTTGATACGTTCACGGACATGAAATGGCACATTGACACTTTGCTTAAAGGCTTTCTTATTAGAAAGCGGGAGAGGCCGGACCGCATGTCTTAATTGATTTTTTTTAAAAGCGATAATAATCTACGACTTGTGACAAATTACGCTTTTGACTTCTGCTTAATTAATCCAAACTTTGCAATTTCTTATGCAATTGGTTTGTGAGGTGAATGACGGCGGATTAGCTCGAACGTCTCCATTTTTACTTCTTTCGTATTCAACATAGGACTGAATTTGACCGAATTTTTAAACAATCCTTAATAGATGCAATAGGAAGCAGTTAGTTGACACTACTTACTCTTACGTAACAATTACGCTGTTATCATATATATAAATAACTAAAAATAAAACCTCTAGGTAAGCGGAATGTTTTTTAGTAAAAAGCAAGTCAAGCAAGATTAGTTTTTTTTAAAACTCTTTCTCTAATAATTTTCTGTTTTTATGCAATTTTTTATATATATTTTATATATTTTTTTTTTTTATACTTCATTAATAGCTTGGATTTTTATTCTTTTATTCTTCTTAATTATCGTTTCAATTTTTTAATAAGTTCATAAATTTCATAAAAAAATATTTGTGCATGATTTTCATATATGTGTATTATCAGATAATTAATTAAATTTAATTTACGCTCATATTCCCTTTTGTGTTATAGAAACCACATTTACTATGCGCCAATTGTCCTGCAATGAATAGGCATTAAACAGAAATATCATAAAACAAGGGAGACACTAACATATATATATATGTATATATATATGTGTACATCTATATATATATATGAAAAGTTAATACAACATGTACAATAACATAACACACTAATTAAAAGGAACATAAAGTGAAAAGATAAGCAAAAATTGGTGAAAAGATAAACAAACACAAAACAAGTAGAGAGAGAATCGCTTATATCAACTGGTGTTTGTCTCGTATAATGTTACATGTAATCGTCTAATTGTGCATCTTGCTTACAAAGAACAAATTATAAAATACATAAAACTATATCCTTATTACATCTAATTAATGTAATTACTTTAAATAAAACTTAATTGATGATAATTGAGGTTTAAAAATGAATTTTCATTGGCTTTAATTTTCTAAAATTAGAAACAATTTTATCCATACTTTCTCTTTGTTTTACTCTACCATGCATGAAAATATTTGCAGACTTTGTTCCAGTTATTCGCCACTCAGTCTCACAAGATGGCAGCTCATGGACTAGTAATCTTTTAAGCCCGGACTGGTCACCCAAACGTAGGAAACCTCACTTTAACTGGCAATTGTCGCTGGATAAGTAAGTTTTAAGAAAAATTTCTCTAAATTTAGTTTTTTTACAATTTTTGTACCCTTCTGCACCACATCGCAGTACAGTAGGATTAGCATTGCACGGATATGTGTAATATCCAGAAGAACTTAAGATGGACTCATCTTTTATTGTAAGCTTGTCTGTCCGTCACAAATTTTGGAATTATATTTGGTTCACTAACGTGTTTTGGCTCAAGGGGTAACTCTATTACAAATCGATTACATCGAACCGGTTTTGTGAACAAACCCCTTACCTTAGTTTGAAAAATATTATAATTTGTAAGAATTTTCAGCGAAAATCACTAATAATAATATTAATGTTTCGTTATTGCTTTTATGATGAAAACAAGCTTTGCAAGGGAAAATTTTTTAAGCTCTCTAGCTTATAACCGGAACTGCGAAAATTCAACTTTCAAAAGGCCAGTGAGTCTGACTTTTAATATTTCTTGATGAAGGGTCGGTCTATAAGACTAATTTGACATGGAAATTAATTCTACTGAGTTTGGGAGACATAAGTCCCATCTCTAGTTTCTATACCCTTAAAAAGGGGCGAAATTGAATGGGGAGTTTACAGCGAGAGAATAGGAAGACAATGAGAAGATAGGAGGACAAGAGGATGGAAGCCTTTACATAGCAGAAGAGCGTACGCATTTCTTCTGCGCTTTATTGCACATATTTCCTCTTCCCTGCTGGCTCTTATGCCCTTATGTTAAGTGAGTTGATTAAATGAGCTCATGTCATGAGAGTGTATCCTCTTATATAAAGAATCTGATGAAGAAGGATAATAATTGCTCGTACTTTTCACGGAAATAAGTGACGAATTGTATTAAACGAAGTGGCTTTGGGTACTCAATGTTCGGCCTTGTCCGATTATAACATTTCCAGTTAAGTAATAATAAATAATTTAGGATTAAAGAAAATATTAATTTAAATATTTTGTAACGTGTTTCGGTTAAATCTTTAGTTTATGGAAAACCAGAAAACAATACAATTTATATAAAAATCAAACTTCAATATTTACGATTCATTAGCTATCTCAACGCTACTCTGTTTTAGTTTTTTTTTTTTAGAGGTTTGTGAAAACATAAATTACTTTCAACACACCTTTTGTTATAAATTTGTTATTACCCTATATTTTTTTTTTTTTTTTACTTTTTTTTTTTTGGTAAGTAATGAAAATGAAAAAATAAAACAGAAAAAATGGTAATAAAAATTCACAATAATCGCAATAAATAAATTTTGTTTTATTAGATTTTTGTTGTTGCAGTTGTATATTTTTATTAATTATCGAATATAAAATATTCGAAAAGTCATAGTTTTTCATTAAAAAGCAATCATTATAAATAATTGGTGTTATTGTATTAAAATGTCTGCATATATGTGTGTGTGCGTGTTTAAAGGCATTACATGCTATATTACTCACTTCATTTACGTGAAAAGCTTTATTAGAATTTTCATAAATTTTTATTATTTATTAACTTTGGCTTTATTTTATATGCCAACGAATACAAAGCATTATTGATGTGGTAAGCGCATGTGTATACTTCTAACTAAATATATAGAGACATTAGGGTGGAAACTTATCGAAAATTTGTTTATAACACAATTTTTATTTAATTGAGGTGCTAGTCGGCAGTCGGAGGGAGAGCATAATAAAAATGTATTTCATATATGTCCTTAACCCACTTTCCTAATATTGTTAGTGATGGTCATGCTAGTAACGTACAATAAGTACCATGGTTCATACAGTGCACAGATAATTTTGGCTTATAATCTCTGGCGACATACACTGATTGTGGTATCAGAATACTTTACATGTATGTATGTATGAAGTACGCAGAAGGATTTGGACGGACTTTCTGAGCCGATCTGAACCTGCCTGTCCGTCTGTCTACATTTTCGACCATTTCATCCTTATGTGAAATGTGTGTAGTGTATTTAATGGTGGTGGGTCGTGTTCCGCTATAGTTCTTTTACGGTCTGAATATTAATTCAATGCGATTTATTGAAAATGTGATTATTTCTCTTCTATAGTATACGGATAATTTTTGTAATCAAATAAATCGAAAATTGTATAAACATATGTCAAGAATTCATTTCGGTTTATTATGAATTTGTTTCGCAGAACATATTAATATGATTTTTCGAAGTACGTTAATTGGACAAAGAATAAAATGTTGGAGATATCTTTGAATAATGAATAATTGTTTCATGCCCTCATCAAGCTCAGCCCTTTGCCCCCGCATATAAAGGTTTGTATAAAATCGAACATCGAACTGATTATGGAGGGCAGTTACTTTATTATAACATATCACTCAATTAGGTCGTAATACCACTAATAAATAGATCAACCATTTTAAGTTAAAACTCATCTTTATTAATCAACACGATCGCCTTCACAAGTAATAAGAACTATTGCATTTTTAAGCTTTTTTTGCAGAAAAGTTTGTTCAACACTTCAAAAAAAGGTTCTGTACCGGTAAACAGCTTTATATTTCTACTCTCGAGTCTTGCATTGAAGCCATATCTCTTTCCGGTGAGCATCGTTTAGAGATTCGCGAATGAGTGATTGTCGTTTAGGGCTAAGTCTGGATTTTGATCACTTTGTCCACTCACATGAAAAAATTCTCTTCATTTCTTCTAATCAGCTCCAAAGTCGCGATAATTACGGCGAGCAACGCTTTCTCCTGAGCAAATGTTCGTGCAAAATGGTGAAGGGGCTACCTTTTGATATCTTTAGCATATCATCGACTTCGCGCAACTTCAATTTTTGGTCTTCCGAAACGATATTGTACACTTTGCTTATGCTCGCCACATCAACCGTCGAGTTTGAGCGGCCATGATGTTCACATATGATCGGCATTTGTACGACTTCGTTTAAAATTAACAAACCACTTCTGTAGCATTTATCTCGATAGAGTAGAAAACAAAAAAACAACACTTGCCAAGCTATTGCTTTAATTGAATAGTGTTTCAACTCAGATTCGAAGCTTGTTTTCCAAATTACAAAAGTAGCGGCATCAAAATGATTGTCGTCGGATTGTTATGAGAATTTGATACATTTCGTTTGATAGGCGGTACTATTTAAAAATTCTATGCGATCGTCAATAACAGTGTACCACGCTGAGGATTTTGTCAGCGTTGTATTAGATATCAGGTAATGGATCATGAATTATTAGTGGATAACATACCTAAGTACCTAAAAGGGGACAACAAATAAAACACAAGAACAACAGCAAAACAAAAAAAAAAAAAAACAAATGGATAAAATGCAGTACTGACGGATAGTAAGGAAAGAAGAATGAATGTGAAATGTTTGATAAGACATCACGAGTAATTAGGCGAGACTGCGTACTCCCATCCCTCCGTACTCATCTCTCTGTACTTGAAGAAAAATTCACACTTAAGGTTATTTGGGAGTGCATCGACTGTCCAGGCGCAAGTTGTTTCAAATTATGAATTTATTGTTGAGCGAAAGTGGCGACTGACGGTTCTAATCAATGAAGGCAGAAGATGAAAACCAATTGCCAATGCATTTAGGTTTGTTAGCAAAATTTGTAAGACTTTTCTTCTATGAATGAAATTTCGCGGTTAATTCCCTCGTTAAATGAATCGTAATAATTGTTTATGTCTTATTGTCTTCTAAACGCGAATAAATATAATTCCCATAATTCTTTTCCGCAGACACTTTGCTCACATAAAGAGAAAATGAACAACACATTAACAATTACATTAAAAAATATTTGATTAAATAAATTGTAATTGCTTTAAAGTAAACGGTCATAAATAATAAAAATAAAAAACAAAGTGAATTATATAAAAGATTATAAAAAGCAAAAAAAAAAAGCAAAAATGTTTTGTTCAAACGAAATTGTACCTGTAAAACCAAAGTGCACGTAGCCAAGCAAACATTTTTGTTTCTGCACATGAGTGGAGACTTGAAATGAAAAGCAAAACATTTAAGGCGTGTTGGCACTCAGTTATACCTTTTTTTTTTTTTGTTATTTTGGTTTCTTTTCTTAAAATGTAAAAAAAAAGAGGAAAAATCCGAAACTAAAAGAACTTAATGTTGTAATATATATATATATATATGTGTGTACATTTATATGTACAAATAATGTGGCTTAGTTACGCTTGCCTGAGCACAAATTTAATAATAAGCAAATATATTTAGTCCCCACACACACACACATACACACATCCACATACACACACACACACACACACACACAGAGATATAGGTAAAGGAAAAGCCATAATATTTTTGTATATGAATTGATTAATTTCGATTTGTACGAGGTAACGAATATGAACAAAAGCAAGATATTTAAGAGTTCAACTTCCTAAAAATATCGATTTTATGTTCTGTTTTGGTTTTTTAATTTGCGATTTGGGTTTCTATTTTTTAATTTTTTTAATTTTTTCGTTGCATTTTTTTTTTTTTTGCTCTTTTCACCCACAAATGCTGATCATGTTGTTGCCTTAATTTGAACACACAGTTTTTATGCTTATTGACTCAAATTGACTTGTGTTGAACACAAGTCGTTATGGTTCAACATCATAGAATTAGTGTTCTCTGCCTTGTTTTGCAGGCAATATATTTTTGACAAAATACACAGAGACGTTTGTCTAGCGAAAACAAAAAAAAAAAAACATAAAACGCATACATAATATATACCTTCGTGCATTTTGCATTACTTTGCCAGATAATATTTTAATTTTTTTGTTTTTTTTTTTTTCTTAACAATATGTGTATATTACGATGGTGTGTGCGGTATTAGGTTACCCACCATACTGTATTTATTTTCTCATATAGATTTTTAGTAGGTTTTGTTTTAGAAAACGTGCTGCTTACAAATCATATTAAAAGTCATGAACATTAGAGATAAATATTGTTTTTGTTTTTATCTGCTTTATAGATATAAAGTAATGAGTAAAATAAACACAATGTTCACCTTAACTTTAGAGAAAAAGTAACTTTGCTTTTCTATCATTAGTGTTACGGTTATTTATTGGAGTAATAAGTGTTTGTCACTCTCCTACAATTTTCAAAATTTAACCTCAAAAAAACAAAAACGAAATCAATTTCAAATTTCATAAGATTATCGTCATATTGGCCGCTTTTGTGTAGCATGTGATAATATTTTTATTTCATTTATTTTAATATCATGATAGAAAATTTATATCGATAGGCGTCGCTAGGTTGGCTGTCACAATTTTTTAACAAAATGTTATAAATAACGAAAAAGAAGAGAGGAAAGCTGATAGCGTCCGAAATAAAAAATTTCCAAATTGTTGAGTCATTCGGTCCGTTGTTTGGAGATTGTAACGGATAGACACAAGTCTCATGGCAATACTAACTACTTCAGTAGTAGTAATGATCCTAATGGAGCCTTATAGAGACAGCCGGACGAACGGAACTTACTTACCGGCTGGGATGATCATATGCCCTGGGTCACTTGACTTCCTGCTCCATCGGTCCATAATTTTGTCTGTGAGGATGTTTCCATTCTAGGTAGATTGAAAGCAAAATTACTTAAGTTTATCCCTTTCATCTTTCGCTTATCGCCCAACAACTTAAGCACTTACTTTGCCCCTTTTTGGATGACGCATAAATTTGGTATAACATCCTGCATAAAATAATGTAAACGTAGGTATTCGTTATTTACTTCAAATGTTTGCTACTTTAGGACTCTGCACATGCAGAACAGCTTGTCTCATCACTTTCCGATTCGTCACACATCCAATAGAATGCTGGCACTCTGACCATCTCTCTCTTTGCCCACATCTTTCTAGTCTAGTCACCGTGTTACGCATACATGGGCATCCTATACCTGATTGCTCATATCGCAAAGGAAAAAGAACTTGCTTTTGAAAAGTCTTTCCTGTCATACCGTTATAAGTCTTTGACTATTTTACATGCCCCATAAAAACATATATTGCCTTGCTTTGCCCTCTTGGATAAATTGTGGGGGGAAAAAAAATAAAAAAAATAAAAAAAATAATATATTTGCAACAGTTTTATTATCGAGTGTATAAATAAATTAGTTGTAATTTTTTATTATTCTTGTTTGAAACTCCATATCATGACAGTGTTTGTTGTTAGTTGTAAATTTTTTTTTTTCTCCATTTTTAATTTTTATTTTATTATTATTTATTTGGTTTCTTTTTTCCTCTTGTTACGGCAATTTTGCAATAGTTGCACTCATTTTTGGCATATTAGTGTCTTGCTGCAAATAATTGCTTGCGTTTGCATCTAAGTTGTTCCATTTTTGAATTTTTTTAATAAATTCATAGGTTGAATATGCTGCTGTGGTTTCATTTTATACTAAATTACCTGTCGGTGGCAGTACTTTTTGTCTTTCTTTCTTTTTTTTTTTTTTTTTTTTGTTAAGTGTGTTTTTGCAAAAAATACCGAAAAACATTACGACTAAATATATATATTATGGTGGTTGCAGAATGTGCATAATAATTAAATGCATTAAAAGGAAAAAGCATGGATTCCAATTTGATAAGAACAGACAGAAAGACAGGTCGTTAAAATTTATATTCAAACTTGTAAACAGTCATTTTTGGTTTGTCAAAGATATTTAAGACCCTCGAAAGCAATATATTATTAAAACGATGACGATGACGGTGACGATGTGTCGAGTGAAAGAAAACACATTAAACCGAAAAATAGTAACATGTTGTCAAGTTTTTAAGAATTTTATTAAGTAGCGGTAAATTTCTTAAGTCCTGTAATTGCGAATTCTTGCGTCAGAAGGAGTGCTCGACAAGCGTTGAAACATTCAAAAGTAATTTTTTGACAAACATTGCTATACTGCATGAGAAGTTTAATAACAACTTAAAAATCTAAACCATAGAGGGCAAGCAAAGTGAATTTATTTTGAAAAAGACCATTCAGGTAACTGGACAGGCAGGTGTGGGGAAAACTATCAACAATTATGCTAAATAAAAAGGAAAAAAAATATGAATCTTACGACAACAACGTACTCAGTTGGTAAATTACGTTGTAGAGTGGACTTATAGCTTACATTTAGACATGTTCGTGTGTAATTGCAGATGGTGGCGTTTGAGTACTACCGAACAACTGATAAATCTGACCTCAAATTTCATTCGTTATAGTTTTTGTTCTACGATCGCTACCTGTCGGAATGCAGGTAAGTATATGTTGGCAAATTTTCGAAAGAAGCTTCCAATTATATGTGTGAGAATAGAGATAAACGAGGACAGAAGTGACCTATCGCTGGTCGCGTACAATAATTAAACAGGGCCTTGCAAGTTTCTTTTAAAGGTAAGTCATGTGAGAGAACATTATAGTAATTCAGTTATAGATAAGCAAGTGGAGATCATTTGGAAAACCGTGCAGATGGTTTTTTATTCGGTTTTTTTTTTTTTTAATATAACCAAACAATCTGGGGACAATCCGTGTAATTCGTGAGAAAGAGTTAGCGAGATGCCACAGCCTATTGGGGAATTCGTCTTCACCGACTGAGCAGTTAGTTTATAGCTGCTCCACTCCATTCACATTTGCACCCGTGAACATTGACTTGATATTAGCGATCCTTATCTATTCTGCTAATCGACATGGACCTATTATTTTTGATATATCATTTTTCTAATGTTTGTATCTTTATAGCTCAAGTAAAAGTTTTGTATAATAATACTGTGTTCAAAAGCTAAGACCCATATTCGAGTTACCTATCGTATATGAGGAAACACTATACATAATACACGTCGTGAATGTTTCAGCTGTGCTTAGTTTTGTACGACACAGAAAAAGTGTTTTTTCCCTATTTTTGCAATTGTGCACGAGTTTGTTGAGAGAGTTTGTTGTAGAGAGCATTTAGTGGGCAGACTTTGTCGGAAGGAGATGTTTATAAGTGTTATAAATAGTTCAAGGAAGGAGTAGTTAAAGATGAAGAGCGCCCCTTACGACAACCATCGTCCGCCTATGAAAGTCACGTCAAACAAATCAAAGATTCGGTGCTCAAAAATGATCGAATAACAATTAGAGAGCTTGCTGATGCTGTTGGCACTTCAAATGAATATTTTGGACCTGAAGCGCGCCGCATCTTAATTAGTACCAAAAATCCTCAACTTCTTTGAGAAAGAGCTGATGATTTGTAGCTACTAATAGGTCATGAAACGCATTATTATTGGATGTGGCGCTTGGATCTAGACCAAGTAAGTTCTTCGATTATCGTGGTGTTGGACACTATGAATTCTCTAAAAATACTTCTCTTATAATATGAGTAAGCATTTCTTCGAATCATTGCTTTCATATTTTCGACTAGTAGCCTGAGCTTTCTTCGAAATAAACGATAGCGTGCAGCGGACATTTCGCAACGATGTTTAACGATGAACAAGAGATACGAACACATAAAAACAATTTATATAAACTCGTAAATCATGCATAGTTTTCATTGATACATATTTTCTTTGCATTTGTTGTTTTAATTTTTTTTATTCTCCCTACAGGTCCGCTAATTACATGCACGAGCGAAATTTAAGAAAATTTACGACCGCAAAAGATAATCAGTATAACAATGTTTTCTTTTCACACCAGAAATACGAGCATATATATGAATAGAGACATTAAACGCTTTCGTTACGCTAAGGATGATAATAAAAAATAAAATGGAGAAAACGAAAAAAAAGAAGAAGAAGAAGAGCAAGAAACGACCTCTTCAGATTTTCGGGCACGATTATGATGTTTATGTGATGAATGCATGCGTGAGCCTAAGCGCGTGTACATAAGAATTCCCGAAGAAAAAGACCAATAAAACAAAGTCAGCCCATAACTCAACATAAAATCAACACTGTTTACATATGGTTTGTAAAAGAGGCCATAAAACGCAAGAAATTATGCCAAATTTTGTGCTGCAAATATATGAGCTATACACATATAAATATATAAACATGCGCATATATATAGATATATATACGTTCACATGATTATAAGCTTTTGCTTATATGTATATGCCTATAAACACTCTCGGTGGCATAATGAAGGCAGTTAATTTTATTTCTTTTTTTTTTTTTTAAAAAGAAAAAACATCTCTTTTCCCCCCCCTTTTTTTTTTTTTTTTTTTTTTTGTTTTTGTGTGTCTTACTGGCTGTTTTCAACTCTCTGTGCGAATATAATTTATTATGTGTTCAAAGCCCTACATATGCATAAGCAAGCAGATTCATGCCATTCCGCAGAGTTGCCAATATAGCCGACATACGGTTTTCACCATAGCATCGACATTAAACTGAAAATTGATTAATTGTAGTTTCGTATAAAAGTGTATACCGTGTGTGTAATTTTTATGTTTGTATGTATGCGTGCATATAGCCTCGTTATACAAACTCCATTACTAAAGGCTGCCAATGCTTCGTCAGACTTTGTACTAAATCTCTCTCCGTGCAGCTAAATTCCACAACAACGCCACAACAATATATTGTTTGTCTCTATAAATTATATACTTTTAACATTAAGTAGTGTTTTTGTTGTTGTATTCTTAATTTTTAGTCTCTGCTTTGCTGTCCGCCAGCATCCCAAACGTATGGACGGTAGTGACTACAATTGATTTAAGTTACCTATAAAAATTGTTTTATGTTTTTTTCATCAATTTTTTTCGTTTTTATTTTTCTTTAATCATTTTCTCTCACTTTTCATCTCCTTCTTAAATGTTTTCAGGCCCTTTAGACTTCATTCTCTTCAATAACGTGGCAACCGCAACTGTATGTTGCGCATGTGCAAATTATAATATTTTGAATATGCTGTTGTTGTTATTGTCGGTTTTTTTTTTTTTTTGTTTTTTTCATTTGTAACTCTTGGGCCAAAGCAAAAAATAAAAGAGAGTGAAGAGGAATAAACCAAAAAACCTTATAATTTAACTCACTGTGCTGACAGAATACAAACAGAATTTTTATTTTATTTACAGGCGACATGTTGAGTTGTCTCTTCCCTTAAGGTTTTAAAATAGCTACGATATACTATATATATATATATATATATTTATTTATATATGTATGTACATATGTACGTACACATATATATACTCGTCGGTGTTCTGCAGTAGTTGCTTGTTGTTTGTTAGCCATAGGCTTTAGTTTTGAAATTTCATTTTTTTGCTCACTCCTGTTGAAATTTATTAAAATTAATAACCCTCTCCCCCTGTTTTTATATAAAATATGTGGTCGTTTCGAAAAGAAAAAAAAAAATGAGAATGAGAAAAAAATACAGGACAACCAGAAATTATTAAGTAATTTTCTTGTAACTGTAAAGCTTGTATTGTTTTTATGATATAAAACAAGTTTTTTGCTTAAGTCTTTTGTATGCTTTGCATACCACATACCACAATAAAGTCGTTTGTTTGTCCACGCTGTTAATGCATAGTCTTGAAGGGCTCCACTCATCATTTTTAAGCACATTTCCTTCTTCTTCTTTGTCTTCTTGATTTTCATCTTCTTAATTTATAGCCGTTATCTCAGGGTGTCTGCTTGTGAAATAATTATTTCTCTATATTAATTGATAATAATTAAAGCATTACACTACCTAAATTTCTCATCTTATTCTTCGTGACAAAAAGTTGAGCTTAGGAAAAGAAAAAAACTTGCCATTATTTTAATTTATTCAATATTCTTGCATTATGTCCTACAACGTTCCTGCAGCAATATATTAAATTACTTAATTTACGAAGACTGCAAGCATTGCTTTGGGTTTATTTCTTATGCTATCGCATCATCTTTGACCCATGTTCCAAAAAACAAAAAACGAAAAACAATCCTTTTGCGTTCAACATTGCAAAAACATAAGAAATGAAAGCCGCTTACTTTAATTGTAATGAAGAGCTCTTTATGTCTTTACTATAAGGGAACAATTTAACATTTCTTATATGATTTTGCATTTTGTTTCCAATCTCTAGTTGGTCTGCCAAGTAAGCTATCGCAAGCGAAGCGAGTCTTTACGTGACGAAACATACATAAGTATGCAGATAACTTAGGATCTGTTAGTAATCAGCTTATAGAAAGGGATATTGTGTCTATTTTTACTTTCTCTGCCAAATATTTGGAACTCTCTCTCTCTCTTCGAATTCTCAAGATTAGCGGTCTTGTTTATTTTCTTTGGAGTGTGGAATAAAGATTAAAATAACGTCCATCTTATGACGTTTTTATGATCAAGTAACACGTTCGACACCAAATATTAGCGAATGCGTTTTCGTTTCTCTCTTAAAAATTATTATTGTATCGAATCTAACATTGCAATGCTTCGAGAGAGGAGCAGTACGTCTGTGTCTGTTATTTAGCTCTCATCCCGTAATTATAAAGTGACATAAAGTCTTCACTGCAAAGAGCACTTTTTTATTCATCACAGAATTTCTTTATGTGGAAATATAATCTTTTTTGAATTTCAATTAGTTCAGTTGAAGGAGTATTACTCCTATATAGTATAATTTGTTTATGACAAATTTATTGCTTATTCTTCTGCGGCTCATATAGAGATCGCATTATCAGGTTTAACGGCAACTACTTGTGCAGAATGGATATTATACTTTAGTTAATGCTCATGGATTATGTTCTCCAGGATTACTTTGTTTGGCAAGAACCTTCTACAGGATGTCGAACTTAAAGTTAATAAAAGTATATCGAATTTTCTATTTTTTATAAGTTTATGATGAATTTTGTTGTGTTCAATTAATGTTATGTAATAACGGCTTCTCCTTCTTTAAATTTAGTGGGAGAAATTTCTTTAATAAATGGAATTAGTTGTTTATCTTGATTATCTATGTTGGGAAGCATGGAAAGAAAGAAAACAGGCAAGCAAGCAGGCAGGGAAGCGTCGACATAGTTTTCGATGATTGCTAGAAATGCTATATATGCTCAAACTGTTCGAAACCAAACAATCCGCTTCACTTTGCTTGTAATACGCGCTTTCTTATGTGCACGTAATGCAAATCACTAAAAATACATACGTTCGCCTTTGAATCGTAACGAACACCGCACGTGAAAATGAAGCTTGCAACTGATTTTTTGCTTCGAAACATGTAGTGTAATTTGAATGATATAAAGATTGGCAGGTGTCAAAGTGCTTTATTTTGGCAAAGCTTCTTCCTACACCGCTTCCTTTGTTTAAAATATTCTTCATTTTGTCCAAACGTTTGCGTCGCCAAGAAGAAAACTATAGCGAACCTACACAATATGAATATTCCGTCTCCCCCTCTGTCCGTATGTTCGTCTATCCATTTCTCTGTGTTAAGCGTTTCTTTGTTTGCAAAAATTGGAGGTTTCCCTGCATATTCTAAAACAATAGAAATAATCAATCACTCCTCCCCAATATTATATAGTATGAGAACATAGTTTTTCTGTTTTTCTAGTCTTTTTTTAAGATAAAAATAGTTGGTAGGAAGGTTCGGGTCATAGCCGAATATAATTGCCTTGCTTGGTTTTTTTTTGTTTTGTTTACGAATACGAAAATTGATAACAAATTGATCTTTGAATTGACTTAGGGTAGACCCACTCTCAGGATTCTCTTCTGAATTGATCTAAGACTGTTTGTCCGTCTGTCCATCTATCCGTCCAATGTTTGGCTTTGTAAATTTTTATTGTAGTTACAGGTCAAATTTTTTAAGATATTTTGATGACATTTTTCCACCACTGCCCATATATCGGCCTATTTCAAAAGTGGCACTTTTTAAATTTTCTCAAGAAAAGTGGCTAAGTAATAGTATTTGGGCATTGTAAATTGTACATTGAAACTTTGGACTGGGTGTAGGAGCTTTTTGAACCCCCTCTCATATAACTTAGAACCGATGTTCATATGACAAAGTGGTCTAATTTTCTAAGCTTCATGATGAAAATCAGATCATAACAGTAATTTAAGATAAAAAAATTAGCCAATAATCTGCATTACTAAATTTGGGCCATCCCGACCTATCTGCTGGATTCCACCTTAACAGGAATTTTCTCGAAAAATTTTGTTTTTTAACGCAGAAAAGTCTAGCTTTTAATATTCTATGACGAAAATTAATCGATAATAGTATTTTGATACAAGAATTAACTGTGTGGAACAGGTAGCTCAATATTTGAACCTCTTGGGCACATCCATTCTTACAGAGAGCCTTTATTTGCAAAGACATCTCATTTTTAATATGCAGTTGCCCTCCATAATAGTGCATTCATATAAAGACCAGGTCAATTTTCGTGTTTTATAACCGGCCTAGCACGACTATTATGTTTTGATTTCTTTTATTTTAATTTTCCTCTGTATATTCATATATCTTCACTTAATTTTAACATATGATCTTTTATACAGGGCCAATGTTGTTTATGCAATGTTTACCGCGATCATTATCAACTAAATGTGAAACAAAAAGAAGAAGGAGACGAAGAAATATGTCTCTTATAGGAATTTGAATGCTTTTCTTATTCATCTTGTTATAATAATAATAATAATAATCATAATAATAATAGTCATAATGAAGTAGAGAGACCGCATCATATTTAAAATATTTCAGTTAAGTTATTAACTTTTTTTTCATTTTTTTATCGAGTGAATTTCAGAAACTATGCTCAGGTTTTCCTGATTAACTTGTTTTCATTTAAATCAAAAGTAACAACAATAAGTAAATAAACATTTAGCCCATTAAAGTGAATAGCAGCCATGCTATAAAGGCAAAAAAGATGAACAAAACGATAATAAAATTAAAAGCAATAAAAAGTAATAAGGAAACTGAACGCGCCTTGAAAGGAAATTTTGGATATCAACCAGTTTATTTTGGGTAAATAAAAGAAAACTTTGCCTCGTTTTTTTTTTTTTTTTGGTTTAATAGGTGTCGATGAAATTTCAGATTGATGGCAATTAAGCTTTTTAAAGTCTCGTCAAAGCTGATTTGCGTCAGAGAAGATTTGTTTTGCCTCCAAACATGGTCAGTGGGGACACTTCACAGAGAGGCTTAAATGACAATGTTTACAATTAGACGAGCTCTTAGAAGAAAGACGTAGGTGATAACACTTGGATCAGTTCAGAATCAAACAATGATGCTTTGTACAGAGACTTGCTCGCATTCGTTTTATTGTTATGCTTCCTCGTATAATCTTACAGTTATATATATTTCTTCAAACCCCTTACCAGAGATAAACATGTCAAGCTGTCAACTGTTCGAAGCCTGACAAGTTCTATAAAGCTTGTTAAAGCTATAGTTTAACTTCATATTGATTTTTATGTAACTGAGTAAGTGTAGCGCACATTGACAGAAAATGGTTATCCTTTAATTTTGATTGATAAGTAAGTTGCTTTTAACTTTGATTACATGCTTTGTAGAGATATTGGTGATGTTCACGCTCATATGCGAGCAATGCCCTCCAACCTATATTATTACAACACCATAAGTAATTGCATAATAGCACAGCGATACCTGCCCGTACTTTTTTTGTACTTTTAAGGTTTTAACCTTGTTCTCAGATGCATTCTACGCATTGCATTTATCGTAAGGCAAGGTTATCTGCCGCTGATATTATACTTATTTGTAAATGCTTGATGCGTGAGATGTGTTAATGTTAGGTTTTATAAATATTTCCCCAAGTTGTGTTTAGGATGTCTGCAAAGTAAAACCTTAAATTACTTATAAATTAGCAGCAATTGTACTACAATTACGGAACAAGTACAAAAACGGTTTTTATTTTAAAGCATCTTTTAAAATTTGTCACTTTTAAAAATCGCCTGTAAGACGTTTCTGTTAACTTAATTTTTAACCCAAAAAGAAAAAAAAAAACAAGTGAAAAAACTATAGTGGACCACCGACTATCACCGTACAGGTATTCATACGACGACTTCTCAAAATAAGGCTTTATATGTTAAGTTATCTAAGACGTGGTGGTCCTACCCGAACCCTACATTTCACTAGCGTTCGTCCATAGCCTAAAAATTGTGAGCTTTTCAAAAACACAGGGAAGTAAGACGGACAAACAGACAATCGGTCTCACTTAAATCGATTCAAAAAGTGATCCGGAATCGATTGGCATAACAAGGAGTAAGTGTATCTCAAGGCATTCTAACTGTTGCATACATCCGCAAAAGCCTAATATGCCCTTGTACCGCAAGTTGTATAGGAAACAACAAACTAAAAATCTACATATTATTATCAAAAAATCAGACTGTGTGCGTGTTTGAGTTTCGATTATTCAAAGAGAAGAAAACAAAAAAAAAACGAAAGGAAAGAACTTAAGTAACAAACTTGTGACAGAAATTGCTACTGTGCTTAAGAGAATTATTTCTTTTCCACTGCATATATAATTTGGATCGTTTTTGTTATTGTTATTGTTATTGTAAAGATATGCGTGCCTTGATTTCTCAACGACAACATCCCCGGGGTTGCGGTTGCATTTGAAGTAAATAATATGGAAAGAAGCAAGAGCTTGGGGCCGTCAGGTGTTATCTGTTTAGCGCATTACCGTTAAAGAAGTCAAACATCACGTTTTTGTTTAAATTATATTTACCAGAGGAACAAAACAAAAATTTTCTTTGATGTTATTTGCATAAAAATATTGCTCTTATTTTTTTGGCTTTTATAAGAAATGACATGATTTTTGGTTTTTTCTTAACGAAGCAAAATATTATCCGAAAAGCAAAAACGAAACAAAAATAAATGGCAGAAAAAAAAAAAAAAAGAATTTAAATAAATTGCAAAAAACTGCCATCATAACGTATAACAAATTATACACCGCCAGTCTGGTTTTGTTTGAGACAAAACGTTGTCTTGTTTAATTTTAGGGAATTCGTGTAAGGTTGTGTTTTTATTTGTTTTTGGGTTTTTTTTTTTTTTTTTTTTTTTTGCTTACTTTATGGCCGTACGTCACGGTGTTCGGATTTTATTGGTTCTGTAGCTCAAATATGCTGCTGCTGTTGCCTTATATTGGTCGATTGTCATTCAAGAGAGGACCGAAAAAACGTTGTTTTGCTTACGGCAGAAATTTTTAAGTTTGTCGCTTGTTGCTGATAAATGACCAACAGTAGCGCAATCAACTACTGTTTATTTTTAATGGTTTTTATATTAACGTTGTCGTTGCTGCTTATGCTGTTTTTCATTCAGACACATAAGTTAAGTCATGATTTTGCTCATAACTTGAAAAATTTTTAAATATTCTAAAGAAAAAAAAATAAAAATAAATAAATAAAGAATAAATCAAACACAATCGTGAGAAAAATATAGGAAAATGCCTGGCGTTGAATTGTGTCTTATGCACGTTACACGTTGACGAGTGAAGGTCGTATGACTTCAGATTTTATAAGGATACGATAAAGTTGAGAAAACAAAATGCTTTACGTACACGAGTTCTTTATACAAAATTGCCCCAATTATTCAAATTAAGGTGAACCGAACTGACGTACTTATGATTTTCTGTTACTTCTAAAAGAATAAAATAATTTTTTTTTTTTGTTTTTATTTTCACAAGCTATAACGACTCTTTGTACTACATTTGTAAAAATCTGATTTATAAAGAGTCAAACATCCGACCGACAGATGGATAGAGATGTTTCGAATTACTCCAGACCGCTTGAATGCTTCACAAGCACATGCCCAACACTCAATGAGAGAGCGGGCCGCCTTCTTTTAATAATTTTGCGATCTTTTCCTTTCTTCTTCGAAAAGATATTGGGCGTCATCTTAATAAAGCTTTCCAAATTCGTAACATCCAAGCTGTGCTTAGATGCAGTGGTGATGATGTTCGCTATAAGAACATTTAACTTCTTAAGGCTGCCTTAAATTCAGGCAATGTTAAGATTATAGATTTAAATTTCAACTTTCTAAGGAAGGTCTTCATAAACAGAACGCAACATTTTCACGCTTAAAGCACTAACAAGGGAATATAAGTCCAAGTAACTATGTGCACAACTACTTATAAAGTATGGTCCACCGCACTCATATCTGAGACCCCATCTCTTCCGATCTGCTCGTGTCGAATTTTACACCTTCGGCTATGCAGCAGCCCTAATGACGAAAACTTGCTTGAATGAAGGTATTCTGAGCTCGACAACCAGTTGGTTTAATTTGTTCTTAATGCGTTTTATAGAATACTTCTGTAGGCAACTTTTACTTAGTTAAAGTAATAGTGCACAGTGGTTTTTGGGCTCAAAGTATCAATATCTGCAAAGTGTTGCCTATCGCACCGAGATTCGATAACTCGTGTCTTATTTTGAGTCTTGTTTTCCAATTCAAGAATAAGTTGGTATTTCTACTTGATATTATTAAGAGAATATGTCTTTAAGCGATTCCCACTTAGTTTGGAGTGGTAATGAAAAGTGTCTTAATTGAATTCTTCATCATATTCTTCAAGAACATGATTGAAAGTCTTTTGTAGCCGATTGTAAGACAATCTGTTCTATAGAAAGCTACCGCATGCGGCGAATTAGCAGAAACGTGGATGGATATATAAAATGCGTATTTATAAAGCAGTAAAACCACGCCTTACGCACACGCATTACTCTAATGCTTACGGTCTTTGGAATGAAGCGTTTCAAGTATTTGATGGCTGCGCTCTTTGCTGCCGTTGGTATGTATGTTTGTTTCTTTTTTCTTAGTTTGTTTTTGTGAAATTTTGCAACACGCATAGCATGACAAATTGTGCAAATGCATGAGATACTCTGATTCGGTTTTAAGGCGGCTGCTGCTGCTACTGCTATTACTGTTGCTGTTGTTGTTAATAAAAGCCTCTGGTGGTTGTGTACACACAAACTGTTGCTTGATTGTATAAAATTGCATAAGAAAAGCTGTTCATAAAGGAGTTTATCTAATAAATGCAAGTGATTTGAAGTTTTCTTACATTTGTGTGTGTGTGTGTGTGTGTGTATGTGTCAATAATATTGTATATATCAACGCCATGCTTAAAATATTGTCAAGTTAGGCCGGCACAACATAAATAAAATATTTTTACTAGAATATATATGTATATGTAATGTAACGTAACGATGGTTTCCAGTGCTTTTGCTTCTGTTTTTTTTTTTCATTTTTTTATTTTTTTATTTTTCTTACCATTGGCCAAATATTATTGATGTGTTCGGTGGTGTAAACTGATAAAGCTATGCCCATATCATTGGTTGACATCAGTTACAAGCGCACGCATTATGCGAAAAACGTTGGGTAGGAAAACAAGTTTTACTTAAATGTTTTAGTTAAAGTCTTATTGGGTTATGATGCAACAACATTAAGATCAGGGATCGGTTTTACCAAACATGGACACAAACCACCAGAGCAAGAGAAAGAGAGAGAGAGAGAGAGAGAGCTTGAGAAAGACTTAAGCTAACAACATTAATTAAATCTTACGTTTATAATAAATTATTTGATCAATTTGCAGCACGGGTGCCTGTACCTGTGCATTCGAATATACGAACAATTATCAATAAATATGTTTTCAATATATGTGACACATTTGAAATTTCTCTTCCTCCTTCGTTCTTGCTAAGTCTCAACATTGCTCTCTCCCTCTCTCTCTCTCTCTCTCTCTCTCTTTCTTTCTTTCTTTCTTTCTTTCTCTGTCTGTCCTTTCATATTAGCTTATCTTATAAATTGAAGTGATTATATTAAATTAAGATAACAAGCAACCATTGCTTTATTGTAAATGTTGTTGTCGTCGTTTGAAAGTTAATCATTTGCTATAAAATTAATTAAGATAGTCAGTCGTTAATTCAATTAACCGAATTTACAATGCAATTAATTGCATGTGTAAGGAGACTGTCTTTAATGTCTTCATTAAGCATTATCACGATAAATCCCGATATCCTTGCTAGATTGCGTAATTGCCTCATTTCCTTACAAGCTGCCAATATTCAAAGTAATGCTTTTCAATTTTAATTGCAGTGTTTTCATTTTCTCTCTTTGATAAAGCAAAACACAAAGCGATACGGAGTTCGCCCAAAAGGTTGCTCCATTAATTATAATTGATTTCACATGCCCTCAAGATTTCCTCTCTCACACGCATGTGTTCGTTCCGACTAAAGTGTTCCGTTTTATTGCAAAACACATTATTGAATGACTTTAATTATATTCATTAGCAAACAACTTTCGGGAATTTTTCTTTTTCCTTGCATCGTTTTCGTTTAGCATCGCCTTTTAACTGGTTAATGGTGTGTTTCGTTTAAGGCGTAGATCTTTTTGTTTTCGTTTCTCTTTCTCTTTCTTTTTTTTTTCTTTTTTCATAATTAATACAAAAATTTCACACTCGTAAGCTGTAAAACAGTTTTATGACACTTGAGCTGTCATCTTAACCGGTGAAACCTGTCATATATACATCTCCAATTTTAAATCAGACAGCAAGGTTATCTTTACGAAAAAAAAAAAAAAAAAAATAAATAAATAAATGAGTTTCTCGAAAATATATCATCAGATTAGTAAGAATTAAAGCAACTGTGTAAGTGGTCGCATGCAGCTAATCAAACTACGCTTGGAAAGTTATACTCAGCTTACGGGGAACTATGGACATACATCACATTAAATAAACACACAAGAACCATCAGGAATTTTTAGTTGAATTGCGAAGCCCTGCTCATCCCTCCGAATGGACTAGGATTTGAATTCATAAAGAACCACTGCTGGGTAGGTAATGAATTTCGTTCTTGTGCAATTTATAAAAACTCATTTTCTATCTCTCAAGTTGTTCGTAATGGGAAGCCGCAAACATGGCTTATGTGGGGGCGTTAGTTCACCGGGTCCCCATAAGTACCCTTCCAAAAAAAAATCTGTAACTCTGGGAGTCCGCTAGTATAAACTTGAAGAGCTTCTCAATAAAATATTACACGCATTAGCTTGTCTTTCATGGTGCAACAATTTTATTAGCACACTCTCGGTAACTTCCAATAGTCGACTCTTGACAAGTCCTCTTAAATTTTTGGTTTTTATGTCTAATTTTACGCATCCATGACCCGACACATTTTACATTTCATTTAACTTGGCGAGTTTCTGTTTTTGGAACTTAATTTATTGTTTCAAGAAGACTTGAGGTTTTCACATAATCACTCGTTATTTACACACACGTGTCAATTTGCAAATTTTAAATAGTACTATCTCCGTTACGCAATTCACGGTTCTCTAAACTTAATACTCGATCAAGCAACGGACGCACCCTATGCTCTGTCATAGTTCAACGAGCAAGATCGCTAGTAGGAAAGGCTACTGCCTTCAATACATAACCTTTTAGAGTTGACCTTGTCGCACTTGCTTCTCTATCATTCGAAGTCAAAGCCCTGACTCCTGTGTCTGCACCGGCGTCCATCTGATATATACAGCTCTTTAACTAACCCTAATGCTGGTATATTTCATCCCAAGGACTATTAGGCGTGAAAATAAGCCACGTCTTTGGTGCTTGCAATGTTTTCTCCTATGTCTAAATCAGCTTTGCGATAGGCGCCGTGTTGCCGCCACCACGTAATTGCTTAAATCTCACCTTGTTGCTATCGATAATTACTTGTAATCACATTTGATGCTTATCGCCTTTGTGTGTCTAAGCTTGTAGTTGTGAAGTAAAGTACACAAAAAAAGAAGCTTTCTTCGTAATCCTGCAGAGGCAATAGGAACTGAATATTTAAAGATGGAAATTTTTGGTATCCAATAATTGATAAATAAATTGTAGGAATTTTAACCAGAAGAGTGGACTTTGCCTTTTTTGTTAAACCGCTTATAATGTGCAGTCATAATCCTACTGAGAGTAATGGGCGGTGGCAGCTTCAGACAATTTCTCTCAATCTCAATTATGGTAACCCCAGCAAGCTCTCGTCTTTAAACAAGCTCCTTTTTCTGTCAGTTTATGATTCGACCATCCATCGTTGCCGGACTTTCTCATAGGCTGTTGTCATATCATATATGTATATTTGCTATAATAATGCATTTTAGAAAATATTTTTGTCGCTTTGTCCAGCCGCTTCATTGCAACACAATGTCATGTTACACGTTTTTGACGAGAGGGTATACGAGAGGGTATATCGCCAAAGAGGTCGAGACAGTTAAGTGGTTAACGGCAAAAATTCATTATAGACAGCATGAGGTCTTGCAATCCTAAGCTCTAGAGTGCTAGTTGCCTGCATTTTATTCGTTTTATTCGAAATTTTTGAGGACAGAGTCGCAGTAATTTGCCTACAATCCGTTATAGCGTGCGCAGGAATTTCTTCATCTATTTAGTTCATCTCTTCTGCCAAAAATTACTACTTTTCACATATTTCTTTAATTTACTTTTGTGTGCAAACAGAGAGAAAACAAAAAAAAAAAAAATAAATAAATAAATGAGTAAATAAAGAAAAAAAAAAAAAAATAAAAAAAAAATTTCCATAAGCTATTAATTCACTTTCAATTACGTGACATTTTCTAGTCAATCATTGCAAAATTTATCTAAAAATGGAATAATAATGAAAAAGCAAACACACACGTGTGTTATGGCGGTATCTGGAATAGCACTGACACATTTCCAGCGCCTCTGTATTGAACGTAGCGCGTTGCGTACCCACTGACACAAACATACAAAAGCGAACAAACAGTAATTTACATGAAATGAAAATCTATGGACAGACCGAGGAAATAAATATAAGCAAATAAACGAAAAAGAAATGCAAATAACGAACGATCATCCATCCATCCATTCAGCTATCCATCCATTTTCAGGCTACTCATATACTGACAATATATACATACATATATATATATATATATATACACGTGAGTATATTGTATATAGCACACCATACCAACAACTCTTTTATATGCCATTGTATATGTGTGTGCGGCAGCAAAGTCAAGTTTCGAACAGAAACTAAATTAAATACTGTTGCGCACAGTAATGCTATAAAAGAAAGTTTTTTCTTTCATTTAAAATTGAAAACGTCCACCATTAAGTCTTTGCGTACACACATATACATGCATATATGTATGCATATATATATATATATAAAAACTGACCTGAAAACATGATGCAAATCATTTAACGCCTACACGGGCTCCGGTTTATTTTTATTTTTATTATTTTTTTGCTTTTTTTTGTTGTTTTGTATTAGTTCGAAATGTATATAAAAGTCAAATTAAAAAAAGAAATGAAACAACACGATTCTCACTGATATCCAGCGAGCATGAGTCTTATATACGAATGCAGATCCGTAATAGTTGAGACCAAACTGAAAAGATCCGTATAAGTCAAATATTGCGATCGAGTTTGTGTTCTTCTTGTTTTTGTTGTAAAGTGGTTACAGAAAACAGTGGCAAACGTTTGTTTTCCATTTTTTTTGTTTTTTTTGGCGGTGGGTGTCATGCTGTGGTATTGTTTACTGAAAAACCCAATCGACTGCCAAACATCGAATGCCGCACATGCCTAGACTTTGATAAATACCAAAGCGTTTGAATAATGAAGCCTTTTTGGCGGCTACGGCGGCATCAATCTGTCAACACACTGCTCACAAACAACAGAGAATAATGCGAAATCGTATGATTTTCAATATCCCAACCAGCAAGCTAGGCTGGCAGGCTGGCAGGCAGGCAGGCAGGCAGGCACAGCCAAAGCACATTTGCTTTATGCAGTATATTGCGCAGTATTTTTTGTTGTTGCTTTCCTGATCGTTTTGGTACGTGTGCAACAAACGCGCGTGCTTACACTGCATTTTGTATTGGGTTGTGTGCATATAAGCGATTGATTATAATTTTTTTTTTTTTTGTTTTTTCATTTTATCCAGGTTCCTGCCTATATCAGCAAATGTGCTGAGACTAAAAGCAGCAGTAAACATGTATGTTTGCATATATCGGTTAAGGAACCTATCTATCCGCACATATCATATAAACCTTTAGTTAAGTCTTGATGTACAAACAATGTATTCTGCAGACACAAACTTAACTTTGGCTTCAAAAATCGCGTGCTTCACTTTTTTTGCGGATTTTCGTGTTTTTTTTTTTATTTATTTATTTTTTTTTTTTTAAATACGAGTGTTTTGTCTCATTGGGCTGTTAAACGTGTTGACTCGAAGAGTGTGGGTTGATTGCTTGCCTGCCTGCCAGCCTGTTTGAATATTTAGTTTTTCATCAAGAAACCGCTTTTATAAATGTTGCTATCAATTAAACGCAAATACCACGCGTTTTGCTGCTGCCTTATCGCTGTGGCAAGGCCGCCTAAAAGTATTTATTGACGATGTTTTTCAATCAATGACTGAATGTTTTGTAAATTAAACTGGCTTTGCGGGTTGTTGTCACTTACGTTCTCATTGACTTCTCTCTCCTCCTTGCATTTTTATTATTTTATTTTATTTTATTTATTTATTTATTTATTTATTTATATATATATATATATGTTTTTTTTTTTTTTTTAGTTTTACTGCTGCTGGTAGCTGACAAGCCATCCTTGCGTTTTGTTTAGGTTTCATTGTGACAAAGATCGTTTATGTGACCGACCAACCGATCGACCACCCAATACGTGGTAGTGATGGTAGTGATGGTAGTGGTTGTCGTGGTGCAGTGGTTAGTATTAGTTATAGTAGACAACATTCCTTAAGGCCCTCATATAACTTCATGTCGGTTTTGATTGCAAATGAACTGAATGGAAGTATATGGAGCAGTCGTTTGTTGATGTGCTATTGTATTCTAAAATAGTTTAACGTTTCTTAGTTCAGCTCTATTGTTTTGCCTTTACCACCAACAACATGAGGCAACACGCTTGCCTCTGATGTGACACGTTCGGTTTCGTGAAGGACTTTTGTTGGCATTTTTTTTTTTTTTTTAGTTTTGTTTTTACGTTTGCTTTTCGTTTTATTAATTCGCAGGCATGCCTTTGCTTTACTTATCGCAATAACAATAACAACAGCGACAGTGCTAACGATATCGTAAAAGACACACATTTTTAAATCGTGCGGTTCGTTTGTTGTTACACCTACGCGTATGCTTGTTCTTATTGCTTTATGTAAGCTTTCGGAGGAGATTTCTGGGTTGTGTGTGAACCATATTTGTGCAAAAAATTTGAAACGGCACTTGAAGCGATCTCTGTGATTGATAGCCCAGAGACCTAAATAAGAAAACTTGAAAAAAAAAAAAAAAAAAAAAAA
>NW_023998455.1:7201255-7213899 GCF_014805625.2 Glossina fuscipes
GCATGTGAAAATGTTTCGCGTGAAAAGTTTTACTGCCTGCATGTGTGAGTGGTTTGGTAACAAATTAAGTTTAAAAATTGTTACGCCTACCAAAAAACCGCTTATGCGATGTAAATTCATTAAGCTGTCGTCATATTTAAATAAACAACGGCACACAAAAAAGTATCTAATATACAACGATTAAGCATTTCATGTCATTCTCTTAAACAGTTGTATTGCGGAGCCCGTGCTCTGTACGTAAGCCCGCAGACATATATAGACACGCTGTGAGATACGAATTTTAACAAATAATTTAAATTTATATACGTTTTTTTTTATTATCTGAACTACATATACACTCACACGCATTGGGATATGTGTTAACAGAGCGATAAGTGTTATTTAATGAATGATTAGAAGACAAGAGACAAAAAAAAAAAAGAAACAACATAAAATTACTCATACGTCCCACGTCACCAACTGTCATATATGTCATTCTCAAGTGACCGTTTTTCTCAAGTATACGCAGTAGGTGTGTGTTTGCGTTTAGTTTAATTTCACTTTACCGTTCGTTGCTGCTACTATTGTAGATATGTAAATTTATTAAATAAATATTTATACGTACAATTACAATGAAATATGTTTGCAATCATTTAAAAATTAGACATAGAACGAATAGTTTACCGACTTTTAAAGGAAACCAAACAAACAAAACACTTAACGAAAATCTGTTCAGCTCGGAATTAACGGCAGGAACCCTTCATCTATGGTGACGGTGTCTATGGAATTTAGAATAAACAAACGATAGATATCGTAAGCGGTTAACGAAAATATTAATAGCGACGGCTTCGGTGGAAGCGCTTTTATAATAATTCTTCTTGAATCTTGTTGAGGCATTAAGTTTATCTGAAAAATTTAATAAACAATCATCGGAATCTACTGCAAAATAACAGCAACGTGGGAAAGCGATTAACGTAAAGCGTACTTAAGATAAGCGCGCACCCAAACAGAGGGCTCTAAGAGTGGGTAGATCAGCTCAGTTCTTTAGCGTTAAGAAAAAAACATAACAGCTTGCATTCAAACTGGAATTATATTTAATTACCGTCAGTTTATGTATTTTTAAAGTTCATTAGACTTTCAAATTTAAATCTTTATATGCACTTTGCCTTTATGCTCGTAATTTCCACAAATACGTGTCGAAGACTTCGTAAGTTGCATATGATTCTAAACAGCTTGACATTATGAATCGAATCAAGTTTTTCCATCTGCTTGCCTTTCTGTCGGCGTCTTGGCGTTTTAAAGGGCGCAACTGGCATCTTTTGCCGCAGTTCATATCTGATATGGACTTGATCAGCCAACAAACATGTCTATCAAATCCGGAAAGTTATAAATTAGCAACCATAGCAACCTCACCAGTCAGTGCGTCAAACTACAATGAGTGTGGGATCGAAACCAAGTAGTGACTTTGGTCCTCACAATGAACAATGAAGATGCAATGTTGTGCAATGTACGTATTACGGGGATGCAAAGTATGTAAAGAAATCAATCACATCTTGAGATTTGCTAGAAAGAGTCCACTTGGTACGATATCTTACCACGACCTTACAAATACTGACTTTAGGCTTTACGATGCAGTGGAAGATCTTTTGCAGCTTTGAAAAGTTCCAAAAAGTCGTAACTTAAAAGGAGTAAAACGTTGTTGCGTCGTCAGAAGTGATGAAAGACGGTCATGAAAAAATATTTGAAGCAGAAAAAACATGAACCAATTAACCGCCTACCACGAATACATACGTCATGAAAAAAGGGCAAAATTTTGTGTAATGACGATGTATGGATGTCCCGGTCAATCGATCCGTCCTTGCCGGATTTGCTCATAAAATGTTATCATCGTGAATGCGCAGTTGCCACAATAATGCATTTTAGAATGTTTGTATATCCTTTTGTCGAGTTATTTCTTTGCAATCTCTTTCCATGCTACGCCTACTCTATGTGTGACGAGTGTATTCCTCTTCGGTAAATTTTTGCAGTGGAATTGGGGATTAATTAATTAGCCGACGTTGAATTCAAATACTCAGTGCGACCAATTTAGGAATGTCAGGAATGTTTTCTTAAATACTTTAACCTCATAAAACGATCAGCGCTGTTCGTTACGGTTAAGCAGGCTACAATACGCATAAAATGACAAAGCTCTTCCAGAAAACCCTAATAGCGCCCGACTGAAAATTGCTATTCCCCCATCCTTCTCACCAGATATTACCGGCTTGTGATTAGCATTTGCTTCAAGCATTCCTTTTCAATCACACTTCTTGCCCATTTAAATTCTGATCTTTGATTCTTGAGTAATGAGCTCTTGCAAGAATAACGTAAGAAAACAAGATATTTTTTCCCTCATATGCTTTCCATGAGACGAATTATGAAAGACTTCTTTAAATGAACGTTCACTAAAAAGTCTTTTGATCTTCACGTATAATTAGGTGAAAAGTTTTCACGCTATTTTAGACGCTTACCCAAGTATCTTTGGGATTAAACTCGTACCATTGGATTGATAGAACATTTTATTTGCTCTTCGCAGAAGATCTATTCGCAGGACCTGACATCTACGACGTTTGAATGCTGTTTGCGTTTACGCTACGTCCGCCTTGTATACACTTTTAAAAAAAGTGAATATTTTGATCTCTTCTTGTCACACCTTTTACTGTGCATTTATCCTGCGGATTTTTCTACATCTTTTCGTCAATTGCATAGTAGCATAACGGTGCTCTCTTTAATACGATCGTACACTTAGGTGATTGGAATGTAATTGTGGTGGTTAGGAAAAAGTGAGGAAAGAGCAAGGGATAGCAAGCGATGGCAGTGTGGTGCCCAAGCGATGCCTTCACCATCCGAGCACTCACCTAGTATGTTCCATCGCTTCTTTTTTGACTCTGGCCACTAAGAAAATGTATTTGTTATTCAATTAATATACGATATTTGCTACTACGACCCTCCACGCCAGTTTCGATTCCTCACTTATCTTCTGTCCTGATTGCGTTGGAATTCATAATTTTGTAGCTACAGTTGCAGGCATAAGTAAGGCAGGGTTTCTACGTAACCCTAGGCCTTCTCTCTATAGCCGAGTTAACGGCTCCTTCCTTTAATTTCTTATCAAAGTATGCCTCAGAGGTTGTACATATGAAGAAATATTTTTTCATTATTCGTAAGATTTTGATAATTTTTTAATGTTAAGGTTGTACCAAATACTTTTTCATATATTATGGCAGAAATTTTTATTGAAAAAAAAAAAAAAAATAGAAGAAAATTGTTATGAGTGTTTAATAATTTTGAGTGACAGCATTGAGGCATGGATTTTAATATATTTAATTGCATATTTTATTGATTATGAATACGTTCGCATAAAATGCATTCAAATGACATGCAAATGCAAATATATTTATAAATGTGCTTTATAACAAACAACAACATATCATGATTGAAAATTATGGGGGCAGTACGTGTATGATATGCCCTCCCATTTATGTCAAAACGGTATGTCACTGTAATTGACTGTAATAGACGTAGGAGTTAGAACTTTTTTTTTGAAACGTTTCACCAATCATAGAAACATTGCTCAGGCGTGTCCGTGTGTCTGATTGAATTTTGCTCCCCATTTCTTTATAAAATTATAAAATTAGTAAAGAAAAAGGAAAAACATACCTACGCTTCTGATTGTTTCACTAAAATATAAATTCATTTATATCTATACGTATATATTTATAAATGTATGTATGTATATATAGTTTATTTGACAGCGTATTTTCATGCTTATTAGTTTATGAGTTTTAAGTCCGGTGTGTGTCCGGTCAATTTAATGGGTGTTATGTGCGTTAATCGATTGCGTGTTGCATATATACTTTTTTTATTGTTGTTGTTGTTGTTGTTGTTGTTTGGTTGTTTGTTTTGTTTTGTTTTGTTTATGCAAACTTTTCAAGTCTTATTAGATGCAAAATCTCTTATACCTGTATATATCATATACTCTGTCTATACAATTGACACAAACACACAAAATATTTTATGTGTATTTTCAAATTATTTGCGGTTTTTTTTATTTTTTTTTTTATCTCTCTGTAAAACGGATAATCTGTCATGTGTTACCGTTTCTTTGTAAAGTGTTTTGTATGTATGTGCGCGCTTTAGATTATGACCTAATTAATTTATAATAAAATAAAGTTTTTTTTTTTCTTATTATGGGGAAGTGTGGTGTTCGGTGCGGTAAAAGATGGCTTCTTGTATACAACTTGATACTTTTTCAGAAACTGCGAGCATTATGTAATAAAAATGGGACGGATTTGTAAAAGATGTTCGTTGTTAATTATATTAGCAAGCAAATGCGACATTCATTTTCAAAGATTTTAACATATTACCAACACAAGCAATTACCGAAATGTCATTTCTTAAACAAATCATTTTTGGTTGATTATGACAGTTACTGAATGGCTCATAAATTTTGTGAGGTTAAAAAACAACAATAACAGCAACAACATCAATAACAGCAAAAATGGAAACACAAATTATTACTCACCTAATGAATATTAATTTATGCAAAAGAATTTTAAATGAAATCAATACTCAAAGTAAATCTGAAGTATTTTTATATTTGTAACGATGTGTGAGCACACATGTATATAGCATGTGTTTATGTAGGTATGTATTTTGTATGGTATGGTGGCAACTAACCTTAAAATATGTCTCCGATTTTTATTTATTTTGATTTTAATTAATAACCCCCGCCACATACACATACATATATAATATATATATATATATATATATATATATACAGACACACAAACACACATATACACGCATAGAGTCACACATTTAGACAAAGAGAAGGAGGCGCATACACACAGTCAATGTCCAGCCATAGCAGACATGATTGACAAACAACAATGTTGACCTACATATGAGAGAGTGAGTGAAAAAAACGAAAAAGGAAAAAAAAATAATTACAACAACAAGATCAGTAACAACCTAAAAACCTATACAGATCAAAATTTTGAAATAAATAGATAAAATTACGTACAAACTTATGCATACACTTAAACACACATGCTTATAACAATTGTCAGACTTGAAAATTTTTAAGATTAATTAAGAAATTTACTCAAGTGGATTTTTTTTTTGTTTTTTTTTTTTTGTATATAAGAAACCATGTTTAAAAAAAGAAAAACAAAAACAATTACACGCATGTTATGATGTTTGTTGTTTATGTGTATGTATATTTTTTAAAATTTTTTTATTTTTTCTTCTCTTTCTGGTGTAACGTTTCAACATGACAACAAAACAATGTTTTTTGCAAATCAAACAAAAAGCTAACAAAAAAACAACAACAACAAGAACAACGAACAACGAACAACAAACAAGAATATGAACAGACAGATACGCACCAATGCGTTAAATGGTTTCGGTTATTTCTCCATATCACGTAGTTTCTGTCTGTTTGTCCATTGGTTTTTTCTTTTATTTATACACGTACTTGTGCTTAAGTGTGTTTGCATATGGAAAATAAGTGTAAAGGAATTATTAGCAATAAATCAATTTTATTGAAATTCATCAAATGCAAATTGTCAGTTACAGTGTTGCATAAACACAACTCAAATGACGAATGAAATAATTGCGTTTATCTAAGCAGCTAAAATCTGCGTAGAGAAAGATATATGTAGAAACTTTTCAGCAACCGATAGTCTACTTGAAAGATTTCTTCGCAAAGCTAAGTTTTCAAGCCATATAAGGCCATTGATCGATCTGAAGTTTTCTTCGAGCCCACTGCAAGAGCTGCAATGAGTTCATCTAAGAACTATACATAGACGCATTTAAGCCAAACTTGAATTGTAACATTGATGTCTTTCGCCTTCCACTCTCCTGTTCTCCTGTCCGTCTTTCTTTTTTTCAAAGTCATTGTTAATGTCTTTTGTCTATCGCATAGTAATCAAGAAACGTGTTTGTGTAATCGACATACGTAGTTCAATTCTGCCGCAACACCGTTCGGGTTCTTCGGCTACGTTCTTGCACGCAGCTTGGTACTGCCAATACGTCAAATAGGTCGAAGGACAAGCTGCCCAAGTACCACGTAAACTGAGAACATCTCTGTCTAGTGTAGTAAGATAATGCTTAAAAACTTGCAAGAAAGCTTGAAAATGACCCAACCAGGTGCAAGAACACGCCTAAACCGCCCACAAATGTACAAAATACAACCGAAACTGAGAACACATTTGCTTTCAATATCTTTTGATCGTTGCTCGAAAACACCAACAGGCACAGTACACACAAAATATAGCTACGCCTATCCACTTTATATCTGTCTTTTTTCTGAATCTTTCACAGGATAACGATATGTATAAAGGATTCTATCATAAACGTGAGATCGGATGTGAGTGGCTGCAGCGCCTGCGTATGTGTCAAACCGCTGAGACGAGAGAGCGCTCTAAGCCTTTATCGGCTGAGCGCTCGCTACAGCGACGACCAAATATACTCTACCGCAGCAAAGTTTGAATGCGCGAACACTTATTTGGTGGTCGCATTTTTTATCTGCGCGGCTAGTCATGCGGACTTAGATCACTATTAGCATTGCTAGCATCAAAAATGTAGTGATCAAATGGTAAAAGCATAGCAGTTATGGGCTGCAGACGTCCAACGCATCCCTATTTCATCATTTCTTTCTGCCTGCCACCGTGTTATACGAATAAAGGGTGCATCCCCCAAAATAATTGATCATATAAAAAAAAAGAGTTTATTTGCTTTTCTTTTAACCTTCTAGAGTAAAAAGAGTCTGTGGAAAGTCTAGTGAAGATTTATAGATTTCTAGGTAGAAGGTACTCGCGCTTTAAAATAAACTCATCTGCAGAGATTGATTGGAAACTTCTCCCGAAATTTACCAGCAGGCTTAACGTAAATGAATACAAACGATTATGTACCGTACGTACGCAATAAGCTTTAGCTGAAAAGTTGAACTGCTCTTTGAAAATACCTCGTGCAGTTGATTTAAAATGTGGCACAATTTAGTCCACTTTTGCTTATGACTTTTTATTAATAATTTCTTTATTTTTCAATTTTTCACAAATTTTTATGGAAATATTTAAACCCGTTCACAGAAATGGTAGCGAAACAGTTTCAGTTATCTTAAAATGATTATTTAAGATCTTCTTTCTCAGGTGTTTTATTGCAGCAAAAATCGTTATTACTCTAACATTAATAAAGACAGACGGTAACAACGTTGAGGCAGAACCATCATTATAGTGTACGTACAACAGTAGTAGTTGCTTAAATTCATTGTCTACGATGATTTAAATGTAACGGATGCCAACGATTGCATGCATACACACCGAGCAGCAAAGAAAAAATAAAAAGATAAATATCAATAATTTCCACTAATAACGTTATGTGTTAATTGCTTGTTGTGGTGGCTAATGGACCTCACAGAAAAAACTATTTGAATACACTTGTACACAATGCATATACATATATATATATATATATATATATACATATATATATCTTCATATTAAAAGTCGACATTTGAAAGTAGCAATTTGTAGAAAATATTTGAAATATTTGCAAACTATAAAGAATGCTAAGTAGAGAAGGAGGAGGAGTTTTGTCTATTAAGCGGACACTTTAAATGGGTGTTTAGTTGGAAAATAAAATTGCTTTCGCGAACGGCATGATATCTCGCAATCGACGCTAGTTCAGACCGAATTATCCGACACCTATTTAGATCTAGCTGCAAGAAAGTCATTGCGATATCCTTGACATTTTCGAGCCGAAACTAACATTTTCCGAGATTTTTCTACAAAGCATTGAGATACACTCAAGCATTGTGAATCTGTCAACGACTGTGTGTAAAGGCGAAGTAGCAACGTCTTGTAGATCATCTAGATTTCTGTCACAAATAGGGTAATAAAATTAATATGCGCATTTTGTGGTGACTACGAAACTCTTGGATAATTATTTTGCTTTAAGTAAAATGATAATGAAACCACAATAAAACAAGTGATAATACTGTTATTAGGGAGGCGGTACTTGACTACGGTATGTTAAATCACTCCCCTTTATCCCAAACACTATTTATCACCACCTTTGTAGAAGCTAGTTCATAACTTTGGTAAACATTTATTACGCCTACGCGAGTGTACTTAGTCCGCGAAGTCATCGAGTTCGATGCCTTACTGTTTCACTTGTCACGAATTATCAAAAGTATTATAATTTTTGTAATTAAAAAATTGTTAATCAATATAAACTAATTGTGAACGTTTTCTTAAAATTAATCGCATTTACTTACGTTCTTCTCTTAACAATTTCGTTAGACAAAAGTCGTCGTATGGTGAACACGGTAAGTAGAAACACATAAAAGGGTTTTATTGTTTTGCGACAAATCTCCAACATGTACTTGTTTTTTATCAAAATTCAATAGATTTTGTTTTAAAGTAGACTCCGTCTTACCTATCGCACAGAATAGAATAAAATATTGTGGTGGAGCTCAACATTTATGTCAAGTTTTATGCAAGTTCTAGCTATAAAAACATTTTAAAACATAGGCAAGAAAATTAATATGAATATTAACATAAAAGTTGCTATTAGTATTGGTATCTATGAATTTTAACTTTGGAATCCTCTTTACTTATATCAGGACGAGATTTGCTTAAGCATTCGGCGCTAACATCGATCATAAATAAATCGTACTTTCTTTAGCAATATCATTGACAATAGCATTGGCGTTGACAGTAGCATCAGCGTAAGCATTGACAGGGGCTTAGGCATTACCGTGATCAGCAGCATTTGAAACAGCATTAGCGTCAGCATTAGTATTAGCAATAGCATTCGCAATGACAATAGCATTGGCAGGGCGTACCATTAACAATATCATTACGAACAACATTGAAAGGGCATTAGCGCTAGCATGGCTATAACTAATATTGCCATGAACAATAGCATTAGCATTAGTATTAGAAGTAGCATTAGTAGTAGCATTAGTGATAGTATTAGCGGACGAGCCGGTAATATCATTAAGAGTAATATTTGGGGCAGCATTAACACTTGCACGCACACATTGGAAATAGCATCGCTATAGCATTAGCATGGGCATTAACAGTGGCATTAGCATAGGTATTAATAAAGGCATTCGAACGTGCATTGGCTTTGTTTTTATTAACTCTACTATTTTACTTGTTTTGAAGCGATTTGTAGGCGAATGCTCCCCATATTTAATTGGGAATTATAAGATTGTCGCAAGCCTGCATGTGAAAATCCGCAGACTTTTTCCCCCATTATTATGGGATCGAGAACACCCAGGTGCATTCAGAATCAATTAAAAATTTATGATTAGGTTTATCTAAGTACTTTTCAGGTTTTTTATGTTATGTGTGTATGAACAAATTTAATTGAAATAATTGAAAAGAGGCATTAAATGATAAATAAAATTAAAATAAAATAAATAAAGTAAAATGTAAAAAAAATTGTGCTTAACTTTCGAACCAAGTGTATGAATATTTATTTATTCCAATTATCCCGACAAGTGTTATACTCTGAATATACAAATCGTTGATGGTGTACGTGATGACATGTTTTGCACTTTTTTTCCTTTTTTTTTTTTTTCTTTCTCCATAGTCACCTTAGGTCAAATGTTAACTGTGCTACATTGTTAACAGAAAATAACTACATAGCATCATAGCATCGGTTGTCGGATTGGTAGTAAAATAAAATTGCAGAGTACTTATCATAAAGTTGCCACAACAAATGTGTGACATTGTTGTAGACATAAAAACCAAATTACGATATAAATCAAATGTTATAATTTGTTAAGCTAAGCACTTTGCTAAACCGAAAACGACAAGAGTCAAGCTAAAGTTAAAAGTTAACGCGAAACATCATTAAATGCTGAAGAAGAGCCCACTCTAGAGCTCTATAGAGTGTTGGTAGCTTAGGTCAAATGGCATAAATAACGCGCGTACTTTAAACGTCTCCCTGACTAACTTCATTAAATAAGAGAAAATCTGAAAGTCTTTTACTTAGTTGATAAGTTAAAATCTTGTGTGTGTGTGTGTGTGTGTGTGTGTGTGTGTGTGTGTGTATAAGTAAACAACGCTTGCTTTTTTCTTTTCACTTTTTAAAAGGATAACTATGATGCCTAACTAATTGACAATATAGTGAGCAAAATCAATTGGTTTTACTCATCAACATAAACCAAATCGTTTTCGACTTATAAATTACGTATTTTGTGTGCTATGGTATGTGATGATGCTTCTTCTTACCAATGAATCAATTTGAAATTGATAAAAATGACTGATGCGCAATTATAATTGACTTTTACTAAAGCAAATGAAGTATAATTTCATTTGTTAGTGTATTCTTGATGCTGCTTCAACCGTCTTCTATGCGTTTATCATTTAACGTTTTTACCATTTTATTTTACGTTAATCATTGTTGTTTACTGCTTGCTATGAAAAAGAAAATATATACATTTTTTGCTATAAATGATTTACGATAGGTTTCAGACCAGCACTTCACCACTTCACCGGTCAATTGATGACTCTTTCAATCATTTTGCCACCACAAATTTAATAATTGTTTAAACAAAAAAACATATATATATATATATATATATATATATTTATATGTATATTTATATGTATATTTATATAAAATATATATAAAATACGAGATGATGCGTTAAGAGAATTAAGAGACGATGGCTTTGTGGCTTTTTACTATATATATATATGTAGTGTCGTTAATAATTACTATTTATAGTTCGAATGGTATAAGTTGTTGTTTCGATAAACCTTTACCCGCTTTATGAAAATGGAAAACGAAAACGTGTAATCAAAGCTCTTGTTTATGACCTAAACGAGCTAAATTTTAACTAAAGAGAAAAACCAAAATTAAATTTATCGGTTATTGCCTAAGACATTACACACACACATACACGCACAAATACACATACATACACTCGCACACACACAGATAAACTGATATTCACCGAAAAAGAGTACAGGAACCCTGAAGTCCACGACTATCAAAGATCAACCAAACACTAGACCTTTGCAAGTGATTAGTGATCACTATAACTGTCTTCCGCTAGTTTATTGTGCATCATTATTGTTCCCATTATAAAAAAATATATTAACAATATTAAATTTGAACGTGAATTGTAAAACTTGTTGTTCGCCTTCTCTGTCTGCCTGTAAATGTGCGAAAATTTCAATTTCTGTAAAATTAACCATCGCCGACGATCGTCGTCGATCATTACATCGTTAACTAAATTATTTATTAAACATTATAATACTCAGCCAATAAGAAAATTGGCCAATCAACACTTGAACAGTAATATATATATAATATTTATATATATATGTATATATATGTAACATATTTGCTCGTTATGTTGAGCAAAATTGCCGTCAATGTAATAAAATAAATAACAAATTTTATATGAGTGGTATTTCTATTGGCTCTCTTTGGACGTTGAAGGTGAAGACCACCCAGATGATCATAGAGATGGACATTATAATGAATAAAGTGCTCAAGGTTTCAAATGAACATTTATTTCCTCACGTTGGGCTTTGTTATTAAAAAGTTTCTGAATTTAATTTTTATTATTTTTTTTTTCTTTTTTGTGTGAGTTTAAGGAGAACGTACATACGTAAGAAAGAAAGTGAGTAAAGCGAAATCTCTCGAATGCGTTGAGAAAATTTGCAAAGAAAAGGAAATGGGATAAATTAGTAAATGAAACAACAGCAACACCAATTGCAATACACTTTCTGTAAATTTAAAATTTCAACTCTAAAGTATACGACCATCAGCCATATGCTTATACATTTTTATTTTAATAAATTATATTAATTTTCCCAATGCAATGGAAAGAAAGAGAAACAAGTATTTCTTAAATTAATATTAGTAGATAAAGTCAAAACGGAGTTCCACTCTAAAATGTATGGAATTGCATCCGTCAATGTATTTAGGTTAAGTAAACTATACTGACAGTTACACTCTCCGACCGTAATTAACATGAATTGTGTGTATATGGTATATTAAATGTGAAGCGAGCAAGAAGCGAGAGTTCATCAATTCACCACGAAAAAGATTAACTAAAGCACTTTTGGAGAAGAAAATAAAACTTTCCTTTCGGCGCCATCAATCACACACAATTCTGCCAGGCTGTGCTCAGCAGTAAACCGCGTGCACATATATACAGAATTATGTGCGTTACACACACACAAATTACAAACTCACGGACGCAAACAATACAATGCAACGCATATACTTATGTTTGCTTATAAGCTGATCGTAATAACCTGCGGTAAATCAGATCACAGAAAAATGTAAGAAACAATATACACAATACAATATATATATATATATGTATATGTATATGTACGCAAAACCACATAAGAGTGCTTTTTTACTTTTGGCTTTTGCTAATCAAAATTGTTGTATGGGCTTTTTCTGATTGAGCATTACGCCTAAGGCTGCCAAGCACACGTGCAAATTTCGCCCAAATTGGAAGAGAGAACCATTGAGTGGTTAACTTTTTTCATTTTTCATTAAACGTAACTTTGAACAAAGATAATATGTAATGAATTACCGTGTGTGTGTGTGTGTGTGTGTGTGTGTGTGTGTGTGTGTGTGTG